>NC_056736.1:631666505-631766505 GCF_019279795.1 Protopterus annectens | reverse complement strand
CCTTGGCTATAAGGGCCTTAAACTGTCAGTTTCATATGCTCAAATATCAGCAACATGTCATGGCATTGCTTAAACAGAAAATGTTGTTAAACTCAGAATGTGCAGAAAACAAGGAAATGCAGGATGTATTGCATGCAGCTGAACAAGTTGATAAAGCATACTTTGCAATGTGGTTTTGATTCTTTGGAGGCCTCCTGCAGGGCCGCAGTTACGGGTTCTGTAATTAGAAGCCATGCTTGGTTAAAGGAACAAAATCTGCCTGATCATGTCAAAGTTAAATTATTAGATGCACCTTTACAGCATGATTCTTTGTTTGATATTAAGGCAGAAGAGGTGTTAAAGAAAGTGGAGGACAAAACTAAATCTATGCAAACTGTCAAAGATTTTTTTACAAGTACAGCCACCTAGGTTTAGTAGACACTGGCCAACCAAGAATTGGCCCTTTCCTGTGTCAGACAGCCCTCAAAGGGCAGGTCCAGGCGCCCTAGAGGCAGATCCCAGGCGCAAGCTTCATACAGGTCAAAGCAATGGGATGCTTCTACCTCCAAAGTTGGAGAAGACAAATCACAACCATACAGGAAACAGTCCCAATGATTTCCCTCTGCCTGCTCCAAGCACTTATCTCCTGGCAGCACCCTTAGGGGGAAAATTAGCACTTTTTTCTTAAAATTGGCATATTATAACCCAGGATAAGTGGGTTCTAAATATCGTGTCACAAGGCTACAAGTTCCATTTCCATACCCTGCCAAAGGCAAACGGCTGGCCAGATCTGACAAAAAAATCAGTGGGCAGAGGCACAAAAATACGTTTCATCCTTCATGGACATGGGGGCCATTCAACAAGTACCAGAACGAGCAGGGACAAGGATATTACTCAGGACTGTTCTTGGTACCCAGAAAGGACAAGGCCTGGAGGCCAATACTGGACCTATCTATTCTGAACACATTCCTGGATATACCAAAATTCAAGATGTTGACTTTGCAGCAGCTTCTGCCCATGCTGGGCAAGAACGCTTGGCTTGTGACTTTAGACCTAAATGAGGCATACCTGCATGTCCCAATCAGACAATTATGCAGAATACCTCAGATTCAAGGCTGGCTCAATGCATTACCAATTCTCTGCACTGCCCTTTGGCTTATCTACTCCGCCCAGGGTCTTTACAAAGTGCCTGGCACCAGTAATTGCTTTTTGCAGAGAAAGAGGAATACAAATATATCCTTACTTGGACGACTGTCTAATTCAAGCAGAGAACAAGGACATTCTTCTACAGCATCTGGCGTTTGTAAAAAGACTTATAACATGCCTTGGGTACACCAGTCAACGAAAATAAATCAAAACTAGTACCCTCTCAAGAGATAATATTCCTGGGTGCAAGCTTAAATACAACTGCCCAGATGGCTTATCTCATGCCAGACAAAGGCAACTGACTACCTATTCCAAAATGTTGGCAACAAAGGCCCAGTTATCTGCAATAAAAATTCTGCAGGCTTTGGGCTTCATGGCATCCTGCATCCTACTAATTCCTTATGCAAGACTGCATATGAGGAAACTTCATTGGTACCTAAAAAGTGTTTGGACTCAACATTGCCACAACCTGGAAACTATGATTACTCTCATTCTGTACCGGCAACAGGAGTTTCGATGGTTGGCAAAGGCTTGCCACCAAAACAAGGGACAGCCATTCACATTACCCCCAGCCAGGCAGACACTAACAACGGATGCATCAGATTATGCCTGGGGGGCCTACTTGGCAGGAAGATGCATTCAGGGCACGTGGTCCTCAAACCAAATGCATCTACATATCAATAAGAGATGCTAGCTCTTCAAAATGCCCTGATTGCCTTCAAGGATCTACTTCAGCCGGGACAACTACTGATAAAGACGGACAACACCACGGTCATGTGGTATATAAACTAGCAGGGGGGCGCACATTAATACCCCCTTTGCAGACTAGCCATGACTTTGTGGGACTCAGCATTGACTTACCAAGTACATCTGCAGGCACAATTCCTGCCAGGAAGAAAAAAATACTCTGGCAGACGAACTAAGCAGAATCCTCATGGATCCCCACTAATGGCAGCTGGATCCACAAGTCTTCGGCATGATAACAAGGAAATGGGGATGCCTGGACATAGATCTGTTTGCTTCCCCTCACAACTACCAACTAAAAAGATTCTGCACAAGGACTTATCGCAGACAAGCATGGAAAGTGGACGCTCCATCTTTCAGCTGGAAAAAACCTATCAGTGTATGCCTTTCCCCCACTGCCTCTCCTCCCCAAGGTACTAAGAAGCAAACGATTATACTGATTGCCCCAGACTGGCCCCGCCAGTACTAGTATCCAATACTAAGGAACTTGTCTCAATACCCAGTTTGGACCTTATCTCAAATACCTCATCTACTGTCCCAGCAAAACAATCAGATCCTGCGCAGTTAACTCAGGACTTTAAACCTGGCATCATGGCAGATAATGTAGTCATACAAAACACACCTCTCAGTAAAGCTGTGATGGATGTCATTTTGGAAGCCAGAAGGCCTAGTACTAGAAAATCTTATGCTGGAAAATGGAAGAGATTCTGTGCTTGGAACCAGGCACAAGGAACTGATGCAGCTGTGCCAAATATTCCTCAGATTTTGCAATACTTAACTGAGATGCTGGACAAAGGCCTATCTTTTTCATCTATTAAAATTCATGCCTCTGCCATTTCGGCTCAGTACAATACAGAGCCACCAATCTTCTCATCCCTTATTAAAGCAGTACCTTAGAGGAGCCAAAAATTTAAGGCCTCCAAGGAGATCGCCAATGCCTTCATGGGATGACCTCAACTATGTGTTGGAAAAACTCCCCCTGCCTCCTTTTGAGCCAGCTGCTACTGCTGATATTAAGTTTTTATTTTGGAAAACAGCTCTGCTCCTAGCAATAACTTCTGCAAAACTAGTTTCAGAGCTACAGGCACTCATGGCTGTGGAGCCTTTTATCATTTTTTATCCAGACTGGGTCTCCCTGAGGACAAACCCAACATTTATGCCTAAGGTGGTGTCCAGTGTGGCTCTTAACCAAACTATTCACCTGTCAACTTTTTATTCAAATCCACAGAACAAGGGGGAGAGAATTCTGCATTCTTTGGACATACACAGACAGCTTAGATTCTACTTGGACAGAACCAAAGTTTTCAGAAAGACAGAGCAATTACTAGTGGCATATGCTGCAGGATCACAAGGAAAGGCCATCTCAAAGCAGACTACTTCAAAGTGGATAGGCCACTGCATTCGTTTCTGCTATTTACACCATGGCAAGCCAGTGCCTAAGGGCATTAGGCCACATTCAACCAGAGCTGCAGCAACTTCAGCAGCCTTTCTCAGGGGAGTACCAGCCAAGGACATTTTAGAGGCTGCTACTTGGAGTTCAGTGCACACCTTTACAATGCATTATCATGTGCCACTCTACTCTAAATCCAGGGAAGGCTTTACTGCTGCAGTTCTGCAGGGCCTCGCCGCTCCTAATGCTGTTTAGCTCCAGCCTCCGAACCATAGCTTTGGGAATCAACCCAAATGTAATGACTGCGACAGTGAAACATGAAGAACATAGTACAGTTGTGTACACTTAACATAAACGTAGATGTTCGAGTGTATTCATTGTTGCAGTCCAGGTTACCCACCCCTCATCCCCATTTTCTTCTGATGGAACCGATCGTTCCTTCTCTGATTTATACAACCTATGTGGTGTATTTGCTTGTAGATAATGGTACCTGATATCTGGGGCAAGAAAAACTAAAGAAAATGGCGTTGGCTGCTTCTTTTATACCCCCTGACGACCTGATGTCAGGGAAGGGGTGACAGCAGCTGATGCAGGACCCAGGACTTCGGAATTCAGGCCAACTGAGGGCAACCTGCCAGCAGGATTACCCAAATGTAATGAATGCAACAGTGAATATACTTGAACATCTACGTTTATGGTAAGTGTACGCAACTGTACTTTTCAGATTTTTCCCTGTGGCTGTTTCTCTTTCTCTGAAACTATTGCTAGAAAGTGCAAGTGTTTTCAGTGGGAGAACATTGATGTTTCTCTGTCCAAGACCATGAGTTGTTACACAAGGATTTTCCAAAACCTACACTCATTGCTCCTGTTCTGTCTGCTTCAGAGGATGTATGTGTGTGTGTGTAACTGTCTTCAGTTTTCCTGATACTCAGCCAGCTGCCCCCCAAAAAGGCAGGTAGGCTCTATAAAGTTCTTCAATCTGTCACATTTTAATACATTATTCACAAACCTAACCTAGCAGCTATAGCTTTAGTTGATCCCACTGCTACTAAGCACTTAGTTAATTCCAGTCCTACTCTTTCTGACAAGGATGGGAAAATTGATAGGTATTGGGAGGTGTATCTCTGCAACTTTGATTTTCAGAATTTTCAGTTGCTGGGCTCGTATGTCAATTTGTTCTGACAAATTGTAAAAGTATGAGGAATGTTTTATCTGCAGTTGTTTCTTCTGAGGAAAAAAATCTGCTTTAAATAATTTAGTTTCTTCTATTGCATCAGTCACTGTGTATCGTTTAGTGTAGTGTGTGCATAGATGTTCATTCGTGTCTCACTGTTAGTCATCACATTTGGGTTATCTGCCTGCAGGTAGCCCTCAGCCGGTCTGAATACCAGAGTCTTGGATTCCTGCGTCAGATGCTCTCTCTTCTTCTGTGACGTCAGGGGTATACAACATGCAGCCGACGCCATTACATCAGTCTTTCTTGCCGTGCGGTGCCCGAAGCAGAAGCAATTCACAAGTGCTGGTCGGCCGACTCCTGAAATTTTTGTTTTCAAGTTTCAGAACCGAAGTCTTCAAAAAAAAAGATAAGTACTTACCCCGGAAATCATCTTTGTGTCACTGCTGGACAGAGGCACAACAAACTAATGGGTACAGTATTTTTTCATATAAGGGGTGGCGTAAGCCACAAAACTTTGGGCTAGGCTTATAAATGCCTTAGGGCAGATAGCCTAGTATAAACCTATGAACCCCGTTGGGGATCTTTTTTTTTCTTGCTCCAAACGATGTCAGTAAAAGTTAACAATTGTCTTACTTGTGGAAAGCAAATACCTCATAAAGATTTTCATTCGTACTGTATTCCTTGCTTAGGCCCAGACCATGACGTACCTCGCTGTCGGTTTTGTGCCTTGTTCAACCCCTGAACTATTCGTCATCTGGCTATTTTTGCAGCACATTATTTTGGTACTCTGTATCAGTACTCTGAAATGGCTTTAAGCCGTCTGGCTACCGATCTTCCTAAAAAGCATAAAGACAGAGACAGGCCGCATATGTCCAAAACTGCCGACGATGCTTCTGTTAAGCTAGTCACCAGTCCACCGGTACTCAGGCGCTTTCGCAGCCCTTGATACCAACTACAGATTCGCAGGCCTCTACTGAGACTCATTCGGAGTCCGGTATGCTGCGAGATGATACTTTGACTATAGAACTTGCGGATGTCTCTACCTTGGATGGGTCCGGAGCCGTTGTGCAGGCACCGGCTTCTGTTGGTGTGTTCAGGCCTACAGACTTGCATTTTAAACAGCCATCTTCATCATCCAGGCCTAAAACTCGCACTACGCCTAGAAAACCGACGTCCAAACCGCAAGCTCAAGCCCATATGCCAAACAAAAAATGCTTAGAATGGTTGAAGACCTTATTACCTTTATTAGGGGAAGCCAGCCTTCCCCCCTCTAAGAGACCTAGAACTGATTTTCCTTCTGATTCTTCTGGTTAGGAATCTGATATTTCTGTTCCTTCTGATTACCAGGATTTGCCCTTATCTACCTATGAGGATTCTGATAGAGGATTCCATTCCCTCTGCATTCCCTCCAGAAAATTTTTCTTTTGGTGAAACCTTGCACACTCTTGGGGAGCATTTCCACTGGGAAAGCCAGGATTACTCTGACTCCAAAAAGAGGCTTGGGGAATTCTTACTTTTTCCTCAACACAGGCCTTTAGCTATCCCTCCTGATGTTCATCGTGTTACACTGCTGCAGTCATTACACTGGGGTTATCCTGCCGTTAGTCGGCCTGAGTTCCAAAGTCTTGGTCCGGCGTCGGTTGCTGTCGCCTCCTCCCTGACGTCAGTGCGACAGAGGTATAAAAGATGCAGCCGACGCCATTTTCTTCAGTCTTTCTTGCCACGCGGTGCCCGAAGCAAAAGCAGTTCGCAAGTGCCGGTTGGCCGACTCCTGAGATTTTCTTTCCGAATCCAGTATCGAAGTCTTCTACAAAGCTAAGTACCCCGTTGAGGAAACTTTTTCTTGCCTCAGACCGATGGCAGTAAATGTTAATAACTGCATTTCTTGTGGGAAGCAAATACCTCATAAGGATTTCCATTCCTATTGTATCCCATGCCTAGGCCCAGACCACGACGTCACTGGTTGTCGGTTTTGTGCTAGGTTTAACAAGCGCACTGTTAAACGTCTGTTTGATTTTGCCCGACATTATTTTGGCAGAAAATTCAATTACACCATGCCGTCGGAACTTCCGACGACCGGAATACATAAAAAGCACAAAGACAGGCATCCGACGCCCAAAACTGACGAGGCCTCTTCTAGGCCGGTCGCCGGTTCTCCGGTTTTCAGCAAGGCGCCTTCGCAGCCCCTGACAACCGCTTCTGCAGAACCACAGGCCGCCTCTGACTCCCATGTGGAGCTGGCTGGGCCTTCGGCCGCACAAGTTTTTAAGCCTACCGAAACTAACCCTCCCGAGGGAACCGAAGTAGCTGAGCAATCCACAACTTCAGAGGGTGTTTTCAGACCTACTCAGTTAAGCATTAAACCCTCTGCTAAGTCTAAGACTCCCTTAAAAACAAAGAAACAAATACAGCATTCTCAGGACAGGCCTCCATGCCCAAGAAACAAATGCTCAAAATGGCCGAAGACCTAATCACCCTGATCAGGGGGTCCCATCCCCCTCCTGATAAAAGGCCCAGACAGGATGCAGACTGACTCATCTGACCAGGTGTCCATTTCTTCAGATTCATCCTCAGACCTAGGATATTCTTTACCCCCTTATGAGGATTCTGATGCTGAGGAATCTATTCCATCGGCCTTTCCGCCTGAAGACTACTCCTTTGGGGAAACCTTACACACCATGAGGGAGCATTTCCATTGGGAAGGCCAGGATTACTCAGAATCCAAGAAAAGGCTCAGAGGCCTCCTTTTATTACCTCAACACAGACCCCTTGCTCTTCCGCCAGTGTTAGATATTGTGGATGATGTGTATACTAAATCCAGCTTAAATCCTGACTCCTTACCTCCAGCCCCAGTTAAACCTGATGGATATTACAGAGTTCCTGACTCTCACAAATTTCTGTATAAAAGCCCTGCTGCTGTCCCTGAAACTATTTCTCAGGGACCCAAAGGGATTAAGGTCTCATCAGCAAAAAACCCAGTTCCCTCTGACAGAGATTCCAGAGTATTAGACAGATGGGGAAAGAAAGTATATACGTCTGCAACTTTAGCAATGAGAGCCTTAAATTGCCAGTTTCACATGCTAAAATATCAGCATTTTTTGATGTCTCAGTTGAAACAAATATGCTTCCAGATTCAGATCCTCCTAATTTTAAAGAAATGCAGGATTTATTGCATGCAGCTGAACAAGTGGGAAAACATACTTTGCAATGTCATTTTGATTCTTTAGAGGCCTCCTGTAGAGCAGCAGTTACAGGCTCTGTCATTAGAAGACATGCTTGTTTAAAAGAACATACGTTACCAGATCATGTTAAAGCAAAATTATTGGATGCATCTTTGCAGCGGGAAGTGTTGTTAAGGCAGAAGAGGTATTAAAGAAGATGGAGGATAAGGCAAAATCTATACAAACGGTGAAGGATTCCTTACAGGTTCAGCCTCCTCGATTTAGCAGAAATTGGCCAAGAAAGAATTGGTCCTTTCCAGTTACAAACAGACCTCAAAGGGGCAGATACAGACGTCCAAGAGGTAGAGGTCAACCACAAGATCCTTACAGGTCTCGACAATGGGGTGCACCAGGCCAGAAAGAAGGGGAAGACAGGCCCCAACCATATAAAAAGCAGCCTCAATGACTCCCCACTACAGCTGCCAAACATCTCTCTCTTGGCAGCCCCCTTAGGAGGAAAACTGGCACTTTTCTATCACAATTGGCATTGGATCACCAAAGACAAATGGGTTCTCAACATTGTATCTCAAGGTTACAGGTTCCACTTTCACACACTGCCAATGTTAAAGGGAATGCTATATCTGCCACCAAATCAATGGGCAGAGGCTCAAAAACAAATTACAGCACTCATGGACATGAGAACTATTCAAAAGGTACCACCACAGGAGCATTGACAAGGATTTTACTCAAGACTCTTTCTGGTTCCCAGAAAGGACAAAGCCTGGAGGCCCATTCTGGATCTTTCTTCTCTAAACACTTACCTGAATGTTCCGAAATTCATAATGTTGACACTACAGCAGCTTCTTCCCATGCTGGGCAAGGAAGCTTGGCTCCTGACCTTGGACCTCAAGGAGGCATACCTGCATGTCCCTATCGGACACTATCAATTCTTTGCACTGTCCTTTGGCTTATCTACTGCGCCCAGGGTCTTCACAAAGTGCTTGGCACCAGTAATTGCATTTGCAGACTGAAAGGAATTCAAATTTATCTGTACCTGGACGACTGCCTGATTCAAGCAGAGAGCAAGGACATTCTTCTAAAGCATCTGGCGTTCGTAAAAAAGTTATGTTGCCTGGGGTACACAGTAAACGAAAAGAAATCAAAACTTGTGCCCTCACAAGAGATAATATTCCTGGGTGCCAGCTTTAACACAACGGCTCAGATGGCTTATCTCATGCCAGACAAGCAAGGACAACTGACTCAATACTTTCAATTGATGGCAACAAAGACCAAACTTCCTGCAAGAAAAATTCTGCAGGCCTTGGGTTACATGGCATCTTGCATACTACTAATTCCCTGTGCCAGACTGCATATGAGGAAACTACAATGGTACCTAAAGAGTGTATGGTCTCAGCACTAAGTTTGGAAACAGTTATACCACTAATTCCTTGCCTTCAGCAGGATTTTCGATGGTGGGCTCAAGCTTGTCACCTCAACAAGGGACAGCCTTTTACTCAACCCACACTCAGGCAAACACTGGCAAACATGCATCGGGTTATGCCTGGGGGAAGCACACATGGCAGGAAAATGTATTCAGGACGAGTGGCCCACAGAACAAAGGCATCTTCACATCAATCAAAAAGAGATGCTAGCTGTACAAAATGCTCTTATAGCTTTCAAGGACCTGCTGCTTCCAGGACAACTATTACTAAAGACAGACAACACCACAGTTATGTGGTACATAAACAAGCAAGGGGGCACACACTCTTACCCCCTCTGCAGACAAGCCATGACCTTGTGGAACACAGCTCTAGACTACCAAGTTCATCTGCAAGCACAATTCCTGCCAGGAGAGAAAAAACACACTGGCAGACGACTTGAGCAGAAACATCATGGATCCCCACGAATGGGAATTGAATTTACAAATATTCAGAATGATAACACAGAAATGGTGGAGCCCGGACATAGATCTGTTTGCATCCCCAAGGAACTGCCAGCTAATGAAATTCTGCACAAGGAGTTACCATCCACAAGCATGGAAAGTGGATGCCCTCTCATTCAGCCGGAAAAACCTACAAGTATACGCTTTCCCACCTCTACCTCTCCTTCCAAAGGTACTCATAAAAGCCAGGCAAGAAGAGCCAAAGATGATCCTGATTGCACAAGACTGGCCACGCCAGCACTGGTACCCAATCTTAAAGAACTTGGCACAAGAACCACCCTGGATTTTGCCTCAAATCCCACATCTGCTGACTCAGCACAACAATCAGATACTTTACAGCCAGCTAAAGACCTTAAACCTAGCTGCATGGAAAATTCCTTGGTCAAACAAGCATTGCCTCTCTCCAAAGCTGTTATGGATGTCATTCTGGAGACCAGAAGGCCTAGTACCAGGAAAGCCTATTCGGATAAATGGAAGAGATTCTGTGCCTGGAACCAGGCTCACAGTCTTGACCCTATTGTCCCAAACATTCCTCAGATACTACAATATTTAACTGAGATGCTGGACAAGGGCTTCTCCTTTTTATCCATCAAGATCCACGCCTCTGCCATTTCTGCTCATTACAACACGGATCCACCAATTTTCTCTAATCCTTTGCTAAAACAGTATCTCAGAGGGGCTAAAAACATAAGACCGCCCCGTTGAGCACCTACTCCAACTTGGGACCTCAACTTTGTTTTGGAAAAATTAACTTTACCTCCTTTTGAGCCAGCTAACACAGCAGAATTAAAATATATCTCTTGGAAAACTACTCTGCTACTGGCAATAACATCAGCATGAAGAGTTTCAGAATTACAGGCACTAATGGCAGTGGAACCTTTCCTCATTTTCCACCAGGACAGGGTGTCTTTAAGAACTAACCCTACGTTTATGCCAAAGGTGGTATCAAGTGTGGCTCTAAACCAAACTATTCACTTGCCAACTTTTTATCCAAAACCACAGAATAAAGGGGAGAAACTAATGCATTCTTTGGACATTCACAGGCAGTTACGCTTCTACTTGGACAAAACCAAAGCTTTCAGAAAATCTGAGCAATTATTGGTAGCATATGCTGCAGCAGCACAGGGAAAAGCCATTTCAAAACAGAATATTTCAAAATGGATAGGACATTGTATACGTTTCTGCTATACACACCATGGGAAACCTGTACCTAGCATCATTTAGATCTCACTCTACCAGGGCAACAGCCACTTCAACTGCCTACCTCAGAGGAGTACCTACTACCAAGGATATTTTGGAAGCAGCAACATGGAGTTCTGTGCATACCTTCACCAAGCATTACCATTTGCCTTTATACTCCAAATACAGAGCTGGCTTCGCCACTGTTGTGCTGAAGGGCCTTATAGCCACCCCTAATGCCTTATAGATCCAGCCACCCTACCTCAGCTTTGGGATTCCACCCAAGTGTAATGACTGCAGCAGTGTAACACGATGAACATAGTACAGTTTTGTACCGACCATAAATGTAGATGTTAGAGTGTAAACCCTGCTGCAGTCCAGGTTACCCTCCCTCCTTCCCCTCTTACTTGCTGGTACGTACCTATGTCTTCTACCCTTTACTACCTATGGGGAGTATTTGCTGGTAACTGAAAGTTCTTTGCTTTTCTTATGTATACTTTACTAGCAATTTGAATTGCCTACCTATTTGGGGGCACCTGACATCTGAGGCAAGAAAAACTGAAGAAAATGTCGTCGGCTGCATCTTTTATACCCCTGTCGCACTGACGTCAGGGAGGAGGCGACAGCAACCGACGCCGGACCAAGACTTTGGAACTCAGGCCGGCTGGGGAACCGCCTAATGGCAGGATAACCCTAGTGTAATGACTGCAGCAGTGTTTACACTCGAACATCTACGTTTATGGTCAGTACAAAACTGTACTTTCTGGACATTGTAGATGATGCTTTCTTGAGTCTAGCCTTTCCCCAGACACTTTACCTCCAACTCCCAGAAAACTTGACTGGTATTAGAGTACCTGACTCTCTCAAGTTCCTCTTAAAGAATCCTACTGCGGATCCAGAGGCCATATCCCAAGGACCTAAAGGCATTAAGGCTACTGCTGCCAAAAATCCTATTCCTCCTGATGGACATTCTAGAGCCTTAGCCAGATGGGGTACGAAGGTATACACTTTTGCTACTTTGGCCGTTAGGGCTTTAAATTGCCAGTTTCATATGTTAAAGTACCAACAGCATATTATGGGACTACTTAAACAGAAAATGATGTTGATTCCTGACTGAGCTGAACACACACAATTACAGGATTTAATGCATTCTGCAGAACAAGTTGGTAAACTTACTTTGCAATGTGGTTTTGATTCTTTAGAAGCATCTTGCAGGGCTGCTGTCACTGTGTCTCTACTTAGGCATGCTTGGTTTAAGGAGCAAAACTTGCCAGATCATGTTAAAGCTAAATTACTTTATGCTCCCTTAAACCAAGACTGCCTGTTTGGCAACAACAAAGTCAAAAACAGATCCGGACTAGCAAAAAACGTCTTTAATAAATAACTCAGCTTAACAACAGTTTGACTAGCGTGTAAAAATATTTACAATATACGCTCAACAAGTAGATAGCTTGAACAGCTTAGATAGCCTGTAAATAAATTTACAATATACACTCAAAAAATGAAATAAGACAATAAAACAAGTAAGCGCTTTCGTTTGTCCTGAATAACAAACTTCCTCTGACAAAAAATACATAATTTCCTTTCAAACCATAATGAAATTAGGTATACGTTTTCATTCGCCCATCACACTAATAACTTAATGATGCTCATCTGTTTCTCGTAAACATACCAACCCCTATACCAAGCATCAAATATGAACTGAAACCCTATTAAATAACAAGTATTAGAATACATATAAAATAAGTGAAACGTGTATAAAAAATAGTATGCATATATATTATATAATCGTAACCTAAGACAATATATGTATGTTATATACTACTATAGTAGAGGCAAACAACGCCTGTGTCTTAAAAGAATGCATGTATATATGCGTATATCAAGTTCATATAAAACCCAATGAATGGTACATTTAAAATATGTAAATATTTAAATCGAATATAGGAACAATGTTTTAACATTACAGGGCCTTAAGTTTCAAAACACTTCCCAACAATAGCATACCATTTAAACCTGGCCAGAAATGTGTACCCAAATGAATTTGCCACTTTAGCTACATTTTCTCAAGAATTAGTTGCCATGCACCACCTCCCGTACTATTTAAATTATCCAACACAAAAAAATCTAAATGAATGTGTGCTATATTGGGTAATATGTTTTGCAAGTGCATTTGTATCACTGCCATCTCTAATAGCTGTAATGTGTTCTCCTATTCGTTATTTTAACTTGCACTCTGTTTTCCCTATGTAAAAACAAGTACAGTGGGTACATAGAGCACAATAAATAACTTTGGTGGTATCGCAATTACATTTTCCCATTATATTAATGTGACGGTTATTGATGGCTATATAATTTATTTCTAAAATAAATTTACAAAACTTGCATCTACTGCATTTAAACCCTTGTTTTTTGATGTAGAACTAGCTTCAGAGCATTTTTAAGGTTATGGCCCTTCCTGTAAACAATAGCTGGAAATCCACCAATTTTATTTCTTAGTAATGGGTCATTTAACAATAAGGGCCAATGTTTTACCGAAATATTCCTAATGAATTAAAAGAAGTAGTAAAACTGCTTACAAAATTACTTTTATTTTTGTCATCATAACAGTTTAGTCCTATATTCTTGGAAATTATTCAAATTTTGATTAGATATGTCTATACTTGATGCATCATTTGTTCCCATAATGGTAGTTTCACCAAAGGATGGCATGATCGTGCTATCTAACAAAAGGGGGCTGAAATGTCCATTTTCTCTTTTGTGGATGACTTCTTCCATAATATCATTTATGAGAGCCAGTGGGTAACCCCTATACATATAAACATAGTTTTCCTTAAATCACATTCCTTTAAGAAACTGTCCCATCTACTAACCATATGGACCACTCTCACAAACTGCCCTTTTAATGCAGCCTTCTTTTGTGTGTATGGGTGACTACTATCATAGTGTAACAAACTATTACTAAATAAAAAGGTGTTAGTCTCATGGTCTTTTTTTATGAGAACATCCAAATAAGAAATTTGATTGATGTTCCTTTCAGCAAGGAACCTCAAAATATTAGTTGTTTGATTAATGTAATCCAAAAATTCATTAATTTTTACATCTCCATGCCACAAGATGAAAATATCATCCAAAAAGCGCAAATTACACAATGCTGAAAAAATGGAGAATTTGAAAATGAAGCGTTCTTCCCATACACACAGGATGATGTTGGCATAGAGCCCACCACAAGGGGACCCCATGGCAACACCTGTCCTTTTGAAAGTACAATTTTTCATTAAACATTATGTAATTGTTTTTAAGGACAGTATCAAGTAATTGATAATATGAATTAATATTATCCTGAGATAGTCCTTTGCCATGCAAATAATCACTGAACCATTCTGTACCCACATTGTGGGGTATAACTGAATATAAATATTTAACATCTATAGTTATAAATGTATCGTGTCCCAAATCTTACTTCATTCTAGACCAAAAATCCCATGAATCTTTGCACAAATGGGCTTCAGCCAACACGTATGGTTTTAGTTTTTCATCCAGGAACTTAGCTATATGATTAGTAATAGACCCTTGGGCATCGACAATGGGTCTCATAGGTGGTTTATTACAATCCTTATGTATCTTAGGAACCCCAAACAAAACTGGTGTCCTAGGATACGAAACCGACATCAAATTTAAATCATCTATGTTTATTGCCCCTTCGATGAGGTCCTGTAGTATGCCCCTAATCCGTCTGTGTGCGCCATTCATTTCATTAATAGAGCTGTTTGTATAGGTTTTACTAGTAATTATACTCTCTATTCTGTGTATATAATCATCATAGTCAAAAATGACCATACCTCCCCCTTTGTCTGGTTTTACAAGTCTGATATTTTTAATATTCATTAACATTTGCAAATTTTGTTTCCACCTTATTTAAGTTATATTTCTTTTTATGTTTATTTTCTGTAGTGCAAAAGTCTAATTTGCACATCTTTTCAAAGAATTTCAAGGTTGAATTTAAAGGTGGATTATAAGTACTAGAAACATAGAATGGCTTAATTACATTACTATTATGCTGAAATAAAAGTGCAAGATTCAACTTACGAACAAAAAGTTTTAAATCAGTGGTAGTCTCCATAAAATTCATGTTCTTACTAGGGACAAAAGTTAGGCCTTTGGATAAAAGGTCACAAATTGATTCATCAAATACAAAGCTGGAAGAGTTGTAAACGGTAAAATCCCTTGCTTTGTTCATTAAAATTCTAGGTTTTAAATCAACATCATAGTCCGTCTGTGGCCTCTCCATGGGCCTCTGTTGTTCATTCTGCCCCTGTTGGGAAAAGTCCCATTCCATTGTTGCTGCTCCCTGTTCCCCCAACGGTTCTCTGGATAAAAGTTCTGTTTCTGATTCTGTTGCCATATTCTTTCCGAATGCCTGAGGGTCGGAAAGGCTGCTGCTTCTAAAAAATGTTAATCACTATCATTTTCCATTACTGTTTCACCTTGAAAATTGTCGTACCCAGTCCCATTTACTGCTGACGCATTGGATAAGTTTGAACCCCATTGCTGTGACAATTGTGGTAAAGGGTATGTAGTCTTGTTGCTGTATACTCTCAAGTCTCTGTCAAGTTTTTTTATTTTTCGTTCTTTTATAACCCTAATTTTTTCCTCAATGGATTTGAACATTCTATCATATTCGAAGTTATCAAGAAAAGCACGGTCATTCTTAATGACCACATCAGTTTCATTGGCCTTTTTTGTTAATTCTTCAATAATTCTAGTGTTGTCATTAATTACCAAGTCCATATATTCAGCACCAAATTTATCAAAAAGTTTTAGTAAATTGCAATGTAGTACTGAGTTTGCTAGTAGTCCCGTAGGGTAACACCAAACCTGTAACCCTTTTGGAGCTATATTATTTTTTAAGCACTCAGTAAAATAGATGTTCTCCATTTGTAATCTCTCTCTTTTTATTAAAATATAGTCTAATTCCGATAATTTGTCATGGAATGTTAGTTGCATACCTGTGTTATAAGTGGAAGGGCGTTCCAAAAAAGCATCCGTTTCTAGCCACATATTAAGGGATCTTCTGTTTGTGGAATTGTTAGATGTAAGACCAGATTTACCCAGTATATTAAGGTTGCTGTTAGTTCTTGTCTGGTCATTTTGGCTGTTTAAAATCCCATTAGGCGATTTAGATTGTGTAGGTAATAAACAAGAGTCTATATCGACTGTATTTCTATTTGTCTGGTTGTTAGAAGTGGAAGTGCTTGCTTCAAGCGGTGTGGGGTAAAGAGAGATGGGCGCGAACCCTGTGACACCGAACATTGTTCCAAACGGTCCAACCTATTCGTTAGACAATGAATAAGTACTGTTAAGTCTCCCATGTTGTTATTCTGAGTATCATTTGTAACTGCCTTGCCCAAATCCATAGAGCTCCACAAATAAACCAGTCAATCAAACCGAGCCATGAACGTAGGAATCCAAACCAACAAGGTCAAAAACGGATCCGGACAAGCAAAAAAGAAGTCTTTAATAAATAACTCTGTTTAAAAACAGTTTGACTAGCGTGTAAAAATATTTACAATATACGCTCAACAAGTAGATAGCTTGAACAGCTTAGATAGCGTGTAAATAAATTTACAATATACACTCAAAAAGCAAAATAAAAGACCATAAAACAAGTAAGCAAGCGCTTTTGTTTGTCCTGAATGACAAACTTCCTCTGACAAAAAATACATTATTTTCTTTTCATTTTAAACCATAATGAAATTAGGTATACGTTTTCATTTGCCCATCACACTAATAACTTAATGACACCCATCTGTTTCTCGTAAACATAAACATGCCAACCCCTATACCAAGCAGCAAATATAAACTGAAACCCTATCAACTAACAAGTATTAGAATGCATATAAAATAAGTGAAACGTGTATAAAAAATAGTATACATATATATTATATGATCTAACCTAAGACAATATATGTATGTTATATACTACTATAATAGAAGCTATATTAGATTTAAATATTTATGTTTATATATTTTAAATGCACCATTCATTGGGTTTTATATGAACTTGATATATGCATATATACATGCATTCTTTTAAGACACACAGGCTTGTTTGCCTCTATTATACTAGTATATAAAGATTTTTCAGCCTCCTTTTCTATAATTTTCAAGGGATTTTCTATCTCATCCAGTTTTCGCAAAAAAAAAAAAAAAAAAAAGAGAGAAAAAACAGGTTAAAAAATGAGTAAAAATTTAAAAATAAATGAAAGGGGGGTTTCCAAAATTAAGTCTTAAACCTCTCAAAACCAAGAACCGTGCAACAAGCCTAAATGACTAGTCAAAAGACCTTGTGAACCCCTCCCACCCTGACTCCTTTTTCTTCTAAGAAGTCTGAATTTCCATTTTTCTTTTGGGCAACAGAGTTTGACAAATGGGTTCTGAAAATCGTTTGTCAAGGTTATAGATGGCAGTGGAAGGAAATTCCTACTTTCCATGGGTTATTCCCATAGCTCTCAACCTTTTATCACATAAAATCTGGACAAATATAAAAATAATGGGGTGGCAAAGTCCCCAAAATAGGGACAAATTTTAAATATTGATCTTAAAAACTTAAAAGTTGCTAGACTGAAAGTTTTTGTTATCATGCATTTCCTGAAGGATATGAACTCAAATGCCTGTCATCATTTAGTGAATTCAGTCCTCATTGATTTGCAAAAAAAAAAAAATGAAAGCTGCAAGTTTTATGAGCAAAAGACTAAAAATGTGATATGAAAATCTGGATATGCTGTGAAAATCTGGCAGTTCAGAGGTATGGATTCCCCATTCTTCAGATCAGACTTTTTGTTTCCACTAGTTCTTCATATGCTTTCCCATGAAGTGGTAGAACCTGTCCCACCTTCCCAGGTGGGGAAGGGTTTTTATTAAAGGATTTTCCAAGTTCCAAAGAAAGAAAATTCTTGGAGACCAGTTCTGGGTCTCTCTTGTTTGTGGTAATGCCCTAATTTAAAATTTCACTTTACAACCTGTTACTGCCTATTTAAAGTTTCCTGACAACACTAGACTTAAAAGATGATTATCACATCTGTGTTCATCCTGACTTCAGATGTTTCTTAAGATTTTTGGGTCTGGATCACATTATCAGTTCTCTGCCCCTTACCCTTTGGGCTATCCACTATACCAGGTGTGTTCACAAAATGACTTGCTCTGATTATAGTTCATTGTGGGCTACAGGGTATCCACATTTTACTGTACTTTAGACTTCCTTGTCTTTGCAGTGTGTCAGGAATCTCTGTCTTGGGTGAGAGCTCTTACTCGAGCTGGGATTCCAAGAGAACATTCAGACATCTTTCTTGACTCTTTCACACAAGATTATCTTCATGGGATGTCAGCTGGGCACCTCAGTTCAGAGCCTTTCTTCCATAGGAAAAAATAATCTTTATCTAGATCTGTTTCTAAGGTTTTCCATTCAGACTTTGGTCAGTAAGGAAAACTTCAGGATTTTATGTCTCATGGTGTCAGTGATTCTCATGATACACCTGGTAAGACTCCACTGAAATATTTTTGATCCTAGCATCAACACCCTTTATCTTTTCAAATCGGAGAGCTTGGGTTTGTCTGAAAAGAAATGTTTTGGTGGAAACAGCTATCATTAAATTCTGGTCTCCCCTTCTCACTCCCGTCTCCAAAGCAGTCAGGCACTTCAGACTTTGCTTTGGGAAGCAGTTTTCAGGTGGAATAAAAGTGCAGAGGGTGTGGAATACCAAGGACAGAAAACAGCACATAAATATCAAGGAGATGCTTACGGGACCTCCAAGTGGTTGCAGACAACACCACAATCATGTACATCATCAAGCAAGAAGAAGCAAAACTGTACCCCTTTTGCAGTCTTGGAATAAAACTTCACAGCGCTGACTCATTGTACAGCTGTCCTGCATTCTGTCAGAGCAAAATTGTGTGGCAGACAAGCTGAGCAGAAGCAAGATAGATCACACAAATAGAAACTAGATCAGGGCATCTCCCAATGATTTTTTTTTTTAGGGGATCTCCTTAGATTTGCCCTATGTATGTGGAGGTCCTCAAGTAGACCTTTTTGCCGCCTCTCCAAATAATCAACTGGTAAGATTCTGTTCCAGTACTCCATGCAAGAAGGCCTGGAAGTTGGATATCTCTCTTTTTTTTTTTTTGCGACAGCATTTCTTTATGATTTTACAGCCTATCCACAAATTTCCAGGGTGGTACTCAAGCTTTAGAAGGAATCCCCCCAGTATAATTGTGGTGACTTCCTTCTGGCTCAGGCAGCCATGGATGTTCTTCGTGTTTCACTGTTGCAGTCACCACACTTGGGTTATCTGCCTGCCGATAGCCCTCAGTCGGCCCGAATACCAGAGTCTTGGGATTTCTGCGTCGGATGCTGTAGCCTCATCCATGATGTCAGGGGTATAAAGCATGCAGCCGATCCCATTATATTACAGGAGCTCGAAGCAGAAGCAGTTCGCAAGTGCCAGTTGGCAGCTACCTGAAAGTTTCATTTTTCAGGTTTGAAACTCTGTCTTCTAAAGATAAGTACCCCATTGAGGATCCTTTTTTCTTGCGCTAACAGATGTCAGAAAGTTAACAATTGTCTTGCCTGCGGAGAGGAAATACCTCACAGAGATTTTCATTCTTACTGCATCACCTGTTAAGGCCCAGACCACAACGTCCCTCGCTGTCGGGTTTGTGCCTTGTTCAACGTCCGAAGTATTCGTCGTTGGGCTATTTTTGTCTCTCAATTCTTTTGCTCTCATTCTCCGTATTGCGAAATGGCTTCGGTAAGCCATCTGACTATGAATCTTCCGAAAAAACGCAAAGGTAAAGATAGAGACAGATTGCTTAGCTCCAAAACAGCCGCCAACTCTTCCGTTAAGCTAGTCGCCAGTACTCAGTGAGGTGCCTTCGCAGCCCCTGATACCCACTTTTACAGATTTGCAGGTCTCTACTGAGACCCATTCAGAGTCTGGTATGCCGCGAGATGCGTCTTCGACTATGGAACCTGTGGATGTCTCTACCTTGGATGGCTTCTGAGGGTATATTCAGACCTTCCGATGTTTGTATTAAACGACTACTTCGTTAATGACTAAATCTACCGAATTTCTCAAGCCCAGAGTTTGCACTACGCGTAAGAAACAGACTAAATCACATTCTCAAGCTCCCATGCCACAGAAACAAATGCTTAGAATGGCTGAAGACCTTATTACTTTAATTAGGGGAAACCAGCCTTCCCCCTCTAAAAGACAAAGAATTGATTTTCCTTCTGATTCTTCAGACCACGAGTCTGATAACTCTGACCCCTGTGATTACCAAGACATACCCTTATCTACCTGTGAGGACTCAGATGCAGATCCCCCCCCCAGAGGACTTTCTTTCAGAGAAACCTTGCATACCCTAAGAGAGCATTTCCGCTGGGAATGCCAGGACTGCCCACAGTCCAAAAAGAGACTCTGAATTTTTAGACTTCTCAGTATAGGCCTCTAGCTATCCCCCCTATCCTGGATATTGTAGATGATGTCTTCATTGAATCCAGCTTTACACCGGATACTTTACCACCTTCTCCTAGAAAGCCTGACAGATACTACAGAGTACCTGACTCTCAAATTTTTCTTTAAAAATCCCACTGCAGATCCAGTGACCATTTCCCAGGGACCTAAAGGTATTAAAGCTTCTACAGCCAAAAACCATACCCCTTCGGACAGGGATTCTAGGGCTCTAGACAGATTGGGTAAGAAGGTATTGACCTCTGCAACTCTTGCCATCAAAGCTTTAAATTGCCAGTTTCACATGTTGAAGTACCAGCAGCATATTATTGATCTAATTAAACAAAAATGTTGATTCCTGATTGTGCAGAAAATAAGGACTTACATGACTTAATGCATTTTGCAAACCAAGTTGGTAAACATACTTTGCAGTGTGGTTTTGATGCCTTAGAAGCATCTTGCAGGGCTGCTGTCTCTGGGTCTGTTCTGAGAAGGCATGCTTGGCTGAAGGAACACATCTTGCCAGACCACGTCAAGGCAAAATTACTTTATGCTCCATTAAACCAAGAATGTTTGTTTGGCTCTAAAGCAGAATTTGTTCTTAAAAAGATGGAGGAAAAAGCTAAATCCATGCAAACTGTTAAAGATTTCTTACAGGTACAGCCACCTAGATTCAGTAGGCATTGACCTTCAAAAAACTGGTCCTTTACAGTCCCTTCCAGACCTTCTCACCCCAAACCCACGGGCAACAGACCACAAAGACTACAGTCTCAGGGTATGCACATATCTAAACAATGGAGTGTTCACTCCTCAAAAACTGGGAGTGGTAAGCCACCCCTATGGAAAAAGTTTACAATGACGTGTCCTTAATCCTTCCCAGCCAGCTCAAGTACTTGCACCCCTAGGAGGAAAACTCACCCTGTATGCAAAAAACTGGGAGTTTATTACCCAGGACCAATGAGTCTTAAACATTGTATCTCAGGGATACAGATTCTATTTCCACTCTTTACCCAACCCCAAGCTGATTGCCAGACCTTCCTCCAAACCAGTGGACAGAGGCCCAAAAGCAGGTACTTTCTCTATTCAGTATCAGGGCTATTCAACCTATGCCAACAGAGCAAAGGGGATAGGGGACAGTGTTTCTACTCCAGGCTGTTCCTGGTGCCCAGGAAAGAGAACTCAACGCCTTATTCTTGATCTGTCAACCCTAAACACCTTCCTGGTGGTAC
Source organism: Protopterus annectens (assembly GCF_019279795.1). Taxonomy (NCBI): domain Eukaryota; kingdom Metazoa; phylum Chordata; order Ceratodontiformes; family Protopteridae; genus Protopterus; species Protopterus annectens. The sequence goes on along the minus strand of NC_056736.1, from coordinate 631,745,049 downwards.
CAAAATTTAAAATGCTTGCACTCCAGCAGCTCCTTCCTTTGCTTGCCAAGGACTCCTGGCTAGTCACCCTAGACTTAAAAGAAGCTTACCTGCATATCCCCATAAGGGAATCTTGCAGGAAATATCTACGTTTCCGAGCAGGCTGTATGCACTATTAGTTCTCTGCACTTCCCTTTGTCTTATGTACTGCGCCCAGGGTTATTCACAAAGTGCCTGGCTCCAGCCATGGCTTACTTGTAGGCAGAGAAATATTCAAATTTACCAATACTTGGACGATTGCCTGATTCAGGCGGACAGTCAGGAATTGCTGCTTCAGCACATGACGTGAGTAAAGAGACTCCTGACTTCTCTGGGGTATACCATCAACGAAAAGAAATCACATCTGGTACCCAGCCAAAAAATTGTATTTCTGGGAACAAGCTTGAACACAACTTCCCAGATGGCATTCCTCACTCCAGAAAAGCAGGTTTATTTGACAACCTATTTCAAACTATTGGCCACCCAAACCCAGCTATCTGCAAGAAAAATACTCAAAGCCCGAGTGTTCATGGTCTCATGTATTCTACTGATTTCATATTTAAGACTGCATATGAGGAAACTTCAGTGGTACTTAAGTCTCTACTGTCAATATTCCCAGGACCTGGAAACGGTGATTCCTATAATACCTTGCCTAAGGACAGAGTTCCTTTGGTGGGCAGATGGTTACAACCACAACAAGGGACTCCCTTTCTCACAAGCCCCTGCCATCCTAACTCTTACAACAGATGCATCAGACTATGCATGGGGGGCTCATATGGCAGGGAAATGCATTCCAAGGCAAATGGAGCCCAGGACAAATTCATCTGCATATCGATCAAAAAGAAGTGTTAGTTGTACAGAATGCACTGACAACCTTCAAATGCCTTATCCTGCCAGGATGACAACTGATAGACAACACCACAGTTATGTGGTACATAAACAAGCAGGGGAGGACTCACTCCTACCCACTCTGCAGGTTAGCCATGGCTCTGTGGAACGCAGTCTTTAACAACCAAGTGCACTTGCAAGATCAATTCCTGACGGGCAAACAAAATTCACTGGCAGATGACTTGAGCAGAAATCTAAAGGACCCACACGAGTGGAAACTGGAACCAACTCACTCAAACTGCTAATACACAGGTGGGGGGCACCAGAGGTGGACCTCTTTGCGTCCCCCCCAAAACCATCAACTAAACTAATTTTGCACCAGAATTCCCCACAGCCAAACTTGGAAAGTGGATGCCCTTTCCCTTCACATGGGAAAACCTCTTAACCTATGCCTATCCCCCTCTGCACCTCCTTCCAAAAGTACTCCTCAAGGTCAAACCGGACAGGCCAAGGACAACCCTTATTGCACCAGACTGGCCACGCCAGCACTGGTACCTACTTCTACGCAGTCTGATAGCAGTGCCACCCTGGCACCTACATCAGACCCCCTCTCTGCTGTCCCAGCAGGAGGGACAGATTTTGCATCCTCCGCTGCAAACCCTGAACCTGGCAGCCTGGCTTATTCCCTGAAAACATCACCAGCAACCCTCAACAAACAGGTGCTGGATGTTATCCTTGAGGCCAGGAGGCCCAGTACTAGGAAATCCTATTCAGAAACATGGAGCCAGTCTCAAGGGAAGGACACGGCCGTGCCCTCCTTGCCTCACATCCTAGATTACCTAGCAGAGCTGCTCCACAAAGGCCTATCTTTCTCATCAATTAAGATTCTTGCCTCTGCCATCTCAGCTCATTACAGTACTGAGCCACACCTCTTCTCTCACCCTCTGATCAAACAGCTCCTGAGAGGAGCTAACAATTTAAGACCCCCAAGGAGAGCTCCCACTCCTGCCTGTGATCTTAACTTGGTACTAGAGAAGCTCACGCTTCCCCCTTTTTAAACTGCTGCTACAGGAGAGTTAAAGTTCCTCTCTTGGAAAACAGCCTTACTGCTAGCCATCACTTCAGCAAGAAGAGCGTCTAGGTTACAGGCCCTTATGGCTGTGGAGCCCTTCATTATCTTCCATGCGGACAGGGTTTCCCTCAGGACTAGCCTCTCTTTTATGCCCAAGGTGGTATCCAGTGTGGCTCTAAACCAATCCGTCCATTTGCCAACCTTTTTTCCTAATCCTCAGAATAAAGGGGGAAGGATCCTGCACTCCTTAGACATGCACAGACAGCTCAGGTTCTAACTTGACAGGACTAAACCTTTGAGAAAATCTGCCAGCTGCTAGTCAGCTTTGCTACAGGGGCAGAGGGCAAGGTCATTTCGAAACAAACCATTTCTAAATGGATAGCACATTGCATCCATTTCTTCTACAAACACCATGGGAAAACCTCCCCCACAGGGGATCAGGCCTCATTCCACCAGGGCTACCTCAACCTCTACGGCTTTTCTCAGGGGAGTCCCTATCAGGGACAATCCTGGAAGCTGCAACCTGGAGTTCTGTACACACCTTCACCGAGCATTACCATTTGCCTATCTCTTCCAAATTCAGAGCTAGATTTACCACAGCAGTCTTACAAAGCCTGCTAGCCAGCCCTACTACTTCTTGACTGCCTCCATCCTTCCTCAGCTTTGGGAATCAACCCATGTGTGATGACTGCAACAGTGAAACACTAAGAACATAGTACAGTTGTGTACACTTGCCATAAGTGTAGATGTTAGAATGTATTCACTGTTGTAGTCCTGGTTACCCTCCCTCCAGCCCCCTGTCTTTCTATACTTTCTACCTGTGTTCTTTTTTGCCCGTATCTTATGGAAATGGTATTTACTTTTTACTGGAGGTGTTCCACACCATTTGATTGCTTCCTACTTTGGGGGCTCCTGACATCTGGGGCAAGAAAAACTGATGTAATGGCGTCGACTGCATGTGTTATACCCCTGACGACATGGATGAGGTGACAGCATCCGATGCAGAAATCCAAAGACCCTGGTATTCTGTCCGACTGAGGGCTACCTGCAGGCAAATAAACCCAAGTGAGATGAATACAACAGTGAATACCCTCTAACATCTACATTTATGGTAAGTGTACACAACTGTACATTCTCACTTCTGGAAATTGCCAGGGACAGTTACCACATGCTTCCTCACCAAAGAACAGGGGGTCTTTGATACTTCCACACATCAGTCAACTTCTGTTGACTGCCTGGATGATATGGTCTTAATTCCTTTTACACACCTGTTTACCGAAGATGTGCAGCTGGTGCTTATTGAGGAAAGAAAGCCTGCTATTAGAAAGTCGTATATTAGCAAATTGAAAGGATTTTCTAGTGGGTGCTAACAATGTAACCCGCAACCATTCTGGCTAGTTGTGCTCTGATTCTCTAATTGTGTAAGCTGTGGCCTTATTCCTTTATCAAGGTCCATTTGTCACCCATTTCAACATGGTTGCCCATGAAGCCTCCTCTTTCAATGCAGTCTTATTTTAAAATGTTTTTGAAATCTGTTTTGCATAAGAGGCCCCCAAGAAAACTAGTGGCCCATCCTTGGGATCTTAACTCTGTGTTAAAGAAACTAAAACTTACTCCAGCTGAATCAGTTAATCTGGCTCTCTTGCGGTTCTTAACATGGAAAACATTGTCAGCAAGAGGGGTATCTAATTTGCAGGCTGTTATAGTGAGTCGATCCTATCCCATTTTCTATGGGGACAGGATTTCTTTGAGAAGTAATCTTCCTCTTTATGGCTAAAGGGGTATCCGAGTTTACTTATGAAACTGTCCATCTCCATTTTCTTTTTTGAACCTAAAAATGGGGGTGAAAGGATAATTCATACCTTTAGTACTAGAGTTCTCTGTAGACATCTATATTGATAGAACTAAATCTTTCAGAAGACATTTGGAAATGTCTGTTATAACGCTACTACTTTTGTTATACTCACCATAACAAAAACTATTCCTGAAAGGGTCAAGTCCTGCTCTACCTGGGCTTTGGTTTCATCTTTGGCTTTTTGGAAAGGAATAAATTCTAGAAGTATTCTAGAAGCCATAACTTGGTCCTCTGTACATACTTATACAAAGCATTATAAGCTTGATTCTTTCTCTAGGTCCAGATCAAGCTTTGCTAAGACCATTATCCAGAGGCTCCTGGACACTCCTACCTCCCAAATGCAGTTGGCTATGTTAATCTAGCCGTATAACTTAAGGCTGCTGCAGCAGTGATCAATAACCATAGTACTGTTTTGTAAGTAAAACTTAACATAACAGTAGATGTTGACAGTGAACACTGCTGCAGTAGCCACTCCCTTGGTTTTTTTTTTTTTTTTCCTTGTATGTCTGTGTGTGGGAACTTATTTTTTGGTTCTAGCATGGTTCTTTCAGGGCTCAGCCTCCCTTTCTATGCTGGGGGGAAAAGTTTTTTGAAGGACTTTGGGCACAAACTTGTCTTTTAGGCAGCTCAACTCAAGCTGCTTGACAGTTTGGGCATGTGGAAGGTACCCTGAAGCTTTGGAAGCTGGCCAGCTGTTATATCCTTGGCAGGATATAACCCATATATAGCTAAGGCAACTGTGGCAGTGATCATTTTTATGTCTACTATTATGGTAAGCTTACTTGCACAGCTCTACTGTCTGGCACTGCTTACTGGCATTCAGACGACCTTCCTCAGCTGCGGCATGGATTCTTACTCTGGTCCTGTTGGCTCTTCTCCTGTTGTATCTAAATTGAAGAAACACAAAGAGCCCTTGCTGCCACTTGAGAACTCGGTCTGTGCCTCAGCTGTTGAGTGAACCTGCAATGGCTAATCAGTGATGATCTTCATAGTCAGTGTTGCAGTACTGATTCTTGGGTCTTCTGCCTTGCATAAGCCCATGACCAGCCAGATTACCAGCGTCTTTGTATGCCTAGCCAATGGACGTCTGAAGAGAGTATAAGAAGGGCTCTGTTTGGTGCCATCTTCATTTTTTTTCTAGCCCTGCAGTCCAGTGTGCTCAATGTGTGTTCAGAACACTTGCAGTCTGTCTGTTTGGAGGGTGTCCAGTTTCCAGTCAGATAAGTACTCCATTGAATGTTTTCCTCTAATTTAATGTTTAAAAAGGTGTCAACAATTGGTTGAAGTGTGGGAGGCAAAGCCTGCTTAAAGACTTTCACTCACTTTGTTTTGCTTGGGCCCATAGCCCAACATGTCTAATTGTCCTGTCGGTGCAAAATTGTATGCAAAAACTGTCAAACATAGGGCTGGGATATTAGACTGCTTAATGGAGTCCTTGTCTTCTGTTTTCCCAGTGTCATGTCAACCCAGTGCTACCACTGGGTCCTCACAAGTACCTGTTTCTGCTAACATCATCAGAAGAAATGGAAAGAAAAAAAGACCAAGGACTCTAGTTCCCTAAATTGACGTATCCAGGTAAGGTGCTTTGGCAGCCTCCTGGTCCAGCAACTCGTAGTTCTGAACCCTTTGGTGCGACCCCTTGGGAATCCACCACGGTTTTCAGCCTGCCTACCACTGCTACCACAACACAGACATAGGTTGGGTCCAAGGTCACTTATCAGAGCTCAGCTTCTGACTTTCACTTTGTGGGTGTTGAGAGAGAGAGACCCTATCTACCTAGGATACCAAAACCGTAACCACAGTTGTAATAAGATTCCCATCCCCAGGTTATTCCATCTAAACAAGACACCTAGACTGAAACAAACTAATTTTATTAATCCTCTGCTTCAACCACTTTTTAGACTGTAGCCCAAGACCTCCTAAAAATAGTACAAAAATTTATGCTTCATGAAATGCAGGGAACCCTCCCACATCTCTGCAACTGAAGTCTCCCAATCCAAAACAGGCAGAGTGTTGGCCTTTCATGAAGATTCAAATTCTTCAAGCTGAGAAGATGAGTTGTCGTCCTACCACCGCCTGTCACCACAGACTTATCTAAATTGACTGTCACTCTCTCTTCTGCATCCCCCAAAGGACCTTTGGGGGGGGGGGGGCCTTCATAGAATGATGGAAGCTTTCATTTGGGAAAGCAAGTGGTTCTCACAAGCTCAGACCCATTACAGGGAACTGCTAAGATGTTCGTGTTTCACTGTTGCAGTCATCACATTTGGGTTATCCCTGCCAGGGTAGGCCTTGGCCGGCCCGAATACCAGGGGCTTAGTATTTCTGTGTCGGTTGCTTTCGCTTGAGGACTGACGTCAGGTTGTCAGTAGTATAAAGTAAGGCAACCAACACCATTATATCAGCCTTTCTTGCTGTGGAGCGCAAAGCAGAAGCAAATGTTCATGTTTCACTGTTGCAGTCCTAACATATGGGTTTTCAGGCTCCTGGTAGCCCTCAGCCGGCCCGAATACCAGAGTCCTTGGTATATGACGTCGGCTGCCATCGGTTGTAAACTGATGTCAGAACATCAGCTATAAAGGGAGGCGGCCGATGCCATTTCCTCAGTCTTTCTTGCAGCGGAGCCCGAAGCAGATGCAGTTTGCACTAGTGCCGGTCGACTGTTTACCTTCTTTCTGCATTCTGACTACCAAGTTGAAGACGCCTTCAATTAAGTACCCCATTGGGGATTCTCTTTTCTTGCTTTAATGAATGTCAGATAAAGTTAATAACTGTCTTGTCTGTGGAAAAACAGATTCCGCACCGTGATTTTCATTCCTATTGTATAACTTTAGGCGTTGAGCACGACGTCCCTAACTGTGACCTCTGTGCTTCCTTCAACCCATGTACCATACGCTGTAGAGCTAAAATTTTATATAAGCATTTCGGAGTGTGGCCTAAATTCGTCTGTATGGCATCTTCTGGTCTCCCGACTTCGGATATACCTAGGGAACGCAAGCACAAGGACCACGGCAGGCCTAGGGTTAAAGCTTCTGACAACACTCTGGTGAAATTGGTCATTAGCCCAGCGGTAGCTAGTGAGGCACTTTCGCAGCCCCTACAGTCCACAGATTTTCATCCGCAGGCCTCTGCCGAGACCTTTATGGAGTCATCCATGCCATAGGCTGCTATCTTGTCTTCAGACCCTCCGCCTGTTGCCGCCTCAGATGGGTCCGGAGCTGCTATGCAGGCACCGGCTTCTGACACCTCTTCTCTTTGACTTGAGGCCAGACCCGACTACCTTAGCTCAGAATTCTGCAGTTGCTAGGCCTCCCAAGTCCATTCAGATTACTAGCAAACCTTTCAGCCGCAAATCTACCCACAAGTAGCTGTCTGCCTCCTCTCCTGTGCCTCAGTCCCAGTTGATAATGATGGCTAGTGATGATCTTACCCTTATTAAGGGCTCTCACCCCCCCCCCCCTTTCCAAGAGGGCTAGGGAATTGTCTCCTGATGTTTTGTCTGAATCAGATTCTGAGGTTTCCAGTCTTTCTGCTGGCGAGGAAGGAAATTAACTTTTTTCTAGCTTTGAGGATTCTGATGCTGAGGATTCTATCCCCTCTGCCTCCCCTCCAGAAGAATTTTCCTTTGGGGATACTTTGAATACTCTTAGGGAGCATTTTAAATGGTAAAGTCAGGATTTCCCTCCGTCTAAGAGGATCTGGGAATTTTTAGATTTGCCACAGCATAAACCCCTGGCTATACCTCCTGTTTTGGAAGTTGTGGATGATGTTTTCATGGAAAATTCTTTAACTCCTAATTCTGTTCCTCCTGCTCCCAGAAAACCTGATTGGTATTATAGGGTTCCTGATTCTCATCAATTTCTTTTTCGAAACCCTACTGCTGATCCTAAGATTATGTCTCCGGGTCCCAGGGGTGTTAAGGCTACTATTGCTAAAAACCCTGTACCTTCTGATAAGGAGTCTAGAGCCATGGACAGGTGGGGTAAAAAGGTCTATACCTCTGCAACTATTGCCATTAAATCTGTGAATTGTCTTTTTCACATGCTTAAGTATCAACAGCATGCTTTGAAGGCTATTAAGGCTAAGCTTGGGGATATTCCTTCCATGTCTGAGAACAAAGACTTACAAGATTTACTAAATTCTGCCACTCTGGTTAATAAGCATTCTCTTTATTGTGGTTTTGACACCTTGGAGGCTTCCTGCAGAGCAGAAGCCTCTGGTTCCGTTATTAGAAGGCATGCTTGGCTTAGGGAGCAGCCTCTTTCTGAACCTGTAAAATCTAAATTGTTGGATGTTCCTTTGCACAAAGACAACCTTTTTGGTAACCAGGCTGAAGGAGGTACTGAAAAAGTTGGAGGATAAGGTAAAATCTATGCAAGCTGTAAAAGATTTCCTTCAGGTTTAGCCTCCTCTGTTTAGTAGGCATTATCCTTTCAAGAACTGATGTTTCCCTGATCCTGGCAAGCAGGGTCGTTCTAGGCCTAGGGGTTTCAGATCTTCCGTAGGGCAGGCTTCTGCCCCTCGACTAAACAGTGGCATCTTTCTTCTGCTAAATTGGGGAGTTCTAAGCCAACTTCCCAAAGCAAGCATTCTCAGTGACTCTGGCCATCTTGTGCCTACCTCTGCGGGCCCAGGGTTTCTTTTGGGGGGAAGGTTAGCCAGGTTCGCAGGGGTATGGTCAACCATCACAGATGACAAATGGGTGCTCAACACAGTAAACCAAGGTTACAAGTATTATTTTCACACCTTCCCTGTTCTACAAGGGTACCCAGACATTCCCAGTACTCTCAGGGCAGAGGTAGAGAATCAAATTTCTTCTCTACTGACTATGGTGGCTATAGAGCCAGTTCCTGCAAATCAGGCAGGCCTAGGTTTTTATTCAAAACTTTTTCTGGTACCCAAAAAAGGGGGCACCTGGTGCCCAATTCTGGATCTGTCTATTCTAAACTCTTCTGGTGATTCCCAAATTCAGGATGCTCACTCTTCAACAGTTACTACCAATGTTGGACAAGGATTCATGGCTGGTAACTTTAGATCTCAAGGAGGCTTATCTGCACATCCCAGTAAGGGAAAGTTGCAGGCAGTTTCTTAGTTTCAGGGCTGGGGAGCAGCACTTCCAATTCTCTGCGCTGCCCTTTGGCTTATCTACTACTCCCAGAGTTTTCAGAAAGTGCCTGGCGCCAACCATTGCTTTTTGCAGGCAGAGGAACATTCAAATTTCTTTACCCAGAACGACTGTCTCATTCAAGTAAACTCTCCAGAACAGTTAAAAAAGGATTTAGGATTTGGACTTCGTGAAGAACATTCTCACTTCTTTGGGTTGCACTCTCAATGAGAAGTTGTTTCCTATAAGGGAGATTTGTTTTCCTGGGAACGAGTCTGAATACAGCCACCCAGATGGTATTCCTCCCTCAAGACAAACACCAAGATCTGTCTGCTTATTTCAAGAACTTGGCAAGCATGACCCAGCTCTCTGCAAGGCAATTCCTGCAAGCACTGGGGTTCATGGCTTTGTGTATCCTGATGATCCCATATGCAACGCTGCATATGAAAAACTTCAAATGGTACCTCAAGAACCTTTGGTGTCAACACACAGGACTTGAACTTGATTCTTCCCTTTATTCCCTGTCTACAAATGGAGTTTCTCTGGTGGGTGACGGTCTGTTCTCAGAGCAAGGGTCTGCCTTTCCGCCCACCACCTGCCAGCCAAACTTTCACCACAGATGCCTCAGATTATGCATGGGGGGCACATCTGGAAGGCAGAAGCATACAAGGGATTTGGAGCACCCAACAGGTACATCTGCACATGAACTTAAAAGAATTGATTGCAGTGCAGCAGGCCTTGTTGGCTTTCAAGGACCTGCTCTACCCTGGGACTCTTCTGATCAGGACAGACCACACCACAGGCATGTGGTACATTAACAAACAGGGGGACTCGCTCTTACCCTTTGTGCAGTGACAGCATGAAACTATGGTCCTTAGCAGCTTCCATGGGCATCCTTCTCATAGCCCAGTATCTTCCAGGGAGGCTAAACTCCTTGGTGGATCATTTGAGCAGACATGTTCTGTGTCTTCAACTGAACAAGATCATTTTCCATCGTATCACTCAGCATTGGGGCACTCCTCAGGTGGATCTTTTTTCCTCACCAATCATCTCCTTCCAACCTTCTGCACCAGGGAATTTCACGACAAAGCATGGAAAGTGGACGCTTTGTCCGTCCCATAGACACAACTCTCAATTTATGCCTTCCCCCCTCTGCCTTTTCTGCCCAGAGTGCTGCTAAAGATATGGGACGAAAAACCAAAGGCTGTTCTTATAGCACCAGATTGGCCCAGACAGCATTGGTATCCCCTTCGCAGCCTTTCCCAAGCTCAGCCTTGGCATCTTCCCCTGGTACCAGATCTGTTGGTTCAGGAAGGGGGAAAGTTTCTTCATCCTCATCTTCAAACTCTGCATTTAACTGCCTGGTTAATGGTTTAAATCTTTCCCAGCAGGTGGTTGAAGTTCATGAGGCCAGGAGGCCTAGCACCATGAAATCCTATGCAGATAAATGGAAGAGATTTTGCTCTTGGATGCAGGGTAAAGGAGAAGTGTCTTCCCAACCTTCTCTTTCCCTCATTCTTGATTATCTAGCAGGTTTGCTTAATGGTGGACTTTCCTTTTCTTCAATTAAGATTCATGCTTCAGCAATTTCTGCTCATTGTTCTTTTGAGCAACCAATTTTTTCTCACCCTCTGATGAAACAGTTCCTGATGGGAGCTAGCAATCTTAGACCTCCCAGAAGAGCTCCTACTCCTGCTTGGGATCTTAATTTTCTTCCCTGGAGAAGCTTACTCTTCTTCCCTTTGAACCTGATGCCTCTGCAGGCTTGAAGTTCCTTTCATGGAAGACTGCCTTTCTTTTGGCTATTACTTCCGCCAGAAGGGTTTTGGAGCGGCAAGCCTTAATGGCAGTAGAACCTTTCATTATTTTTCATGCTGACCGAGTTTCTCTGAGAACTAATCCCTCCTTTATGCCTAAGATGGTTTCCAGTCTGACACTTGACCAGTCTATTCATCTGCCTACATTCTTCAATAACCACCAGAATAAAGGGGAAAGGATTCTGCACTCTCTTGATGTGCACAGACAGTTGAGATTTTACTTAAATAGGACTAAATCCTTTTGGAAGTCTCAGCGGTTGTTAGTTAGTTTTGCTCCTGGGGCTCAGGGTAAAGCTAATTCCAAACAAATCATCTCCAAATGGATTGCTCATTGTATTCACTTTTGTTACCTGCAGCATGGAAAGGTCCCCCCCAGGGTATTAAGACCCATTCTACCAGAGCAGCCACTACTTCTGCAGCTTTTTTGAGAGGTGTGCCTACTAAGGACATTCTAGAAGCAGCCACTTGGTCTTCTGTCCATACTTTCGCAAAACATTACAAACTGTCTTTGTTTTCTAAGTCTAGGACTGGTTTTGCCTCTGCAGATTTGCAAGACCTCCTTACCAATCCTTAATCTGCGATTCTTCCCCGCTTTTGTTTTCTTCCTGGGCTTTGGGAATCAACCCATAAGTTAGGACTGCAACAGTGAAACACGAAGAAATTAGTACAGTTGTGTACACTTACTGTAAATGTAGATGTTCGAGTGTATTCACTGTTGCAGTCCTGGATGATGATCGTGTTTCACTGTTAGTCATTACATTAGGGTAATCTGCTGGCAGGTTGCCCTCAGTCGGCCTGAATAACCAAGTCTTGGGTCCTGCGTTGGTTGCTGTCTCCTCTTCCATGACGTCAGGTCGTCAGGGGTATAAAACATGCAGCCGACGCCATTTTAATCTTTCTTGCCATGCAGTGCCCGAAGCAGAAGCAGTTCGCAAGTGCCAGTCGGCCGACTCCTGAAATTTTCGTTTTCGAGTTTCAGAACCGAAGTCTTCAAACTAAAGCTGCGTACCCCGTTGGGGAAACCTTTTCTTGCTCCTTACCGATGTCACTAAAAGTTAATAATTGCTTTACTTGTGGGAAGCAAATACCTCATAAGGATTTTCATTTGTACTGTATTTCTTGCCTAGGCCCTGATCACAATGTGCATTGCTGTCGGTTTTGTGCTAAACTTAAACAACGCACTATTAAGCGTCTGTATATTTTTGCTTCTAAATATTTTGGTTCAAGATTTAACTACCCTGAAATGTTGTCTGTTAGCAGTCCGACTACCGGAGTTCACAAAAAACGCAAGGAAAAAGAGAGAGACTGTCGAGGGCCACAACCGAAGACGAAGCTTCTCCTAAGCCAGCCGCCGGTTTGCAAGTACTCAGTGAGGCGCTTTCGCAGCCCCTGATACCTGCTACGTTTGAGTCACAGGCCTCTACCGAGACACATTTGGAGTCTGGTATGCCGCGAGATTCGCAAAGTATTGAACCCGCGGATGTTTCTCCCTTGGATGGGTCCGGAGCCGCTGAGCAGGCACCGGCTTCTGAGGGTGTTTTCAGGCCTCAACATTTTTATATTAAACCAACGTCATCAACAAAGACAAGGTCAAAAATGACTTCTGTGTAAAAAAAATTGACGCATGAGCCACGTGCTCAGGCCCCTATGCCTAAAAAACAAATTATCAAAATGGCTGAGGATTTAATTACTTTGATCAGGGGTTCCCAACCACCCCTTGCTAAGAGGCCTAGGCAAGGCACTGATTATGAATCTTCAGATCAGGTTTCCATTTCTTCTGATTCCTCTTCTGTTCAGGAATTTTCTTTTCCACCTTATGAGGATTCTGATGCAGAGGAATCCATCCCATCTGCATCTCCTCCTGAGGATTACTCTTTTGGAGAGACTTTGCATACTTTAAGGGAGCATTTTCACTGGGAGAGTCGGGACTTCTTTGAATCAAAAAAGAGGCTTAGGGATTTCCTCCTTCTTCCTCAGCATAGGCCTTTGGCAATACCTCCTGTAAGCATGGCTCCTAATTCCCTGCCTCTGGCTCCTAGTAAGCCAGACAGATATTACAGGGTTTCTGACCCCCACAAATTTATTTTCAAAAATCCTGCTGCTGATCCTGAGACTATTTATCAGGGTCCCAAGGGTGTTAAGGCTTCTACAGCCAAAAATCCTCCCTCTTCTGATAGAGATACCAGGGCGCTGGATAGATGGGGTAAGAAGGTTTATACGTCTGCAACCTTGGCAATCAGGGCTTTAAACTGCCAGTTTCATATGCTTAAATATCAACAGCATGTTATGGGCTTACTGAAACAGAAAATTATGTTGATTTCTGATTGTGTGGAAAATAGAGTTTCAGGATTTATTGCATTCAGCAGAACAGGTTGGAAAGCATACTTTGCAATGTGGTTTTTGATTCCTTGGAGGCCTCTTGCAGGGCCGCCGTAACTGGATCTGTGATGAGAAGGCATGCCTGGCTCAAGGAGCAAAATCTGCCTGATCATGTTAAAGCTAAATTGTTGGATGCCCCTTTACAGCATGATACTCTGTTTGGTAATAAGGCAGAAGAGGTTTTAAAGAAAATGGAAGACAAAGCTAAATCTATGCAAACTGTAAAAGATTTCTTGCAAGTGCAGCCACCCAGGTTCAGTAGGCACTGGCCTACTAAGAATTGGTCCTTTCCTGTGTCCAACAGAGCCACTTAGGGCAAGCCCAGGCACTCAAAAGGCTCCAGATATCAATCACAGGGATCTTACAGGTCAAAGCAATGGGGTGCCTCCACCTGCAAATCTGGAGGTAAAGCACAACCCTACAGTAAGCAGTCTCAATGACATGTTCTTCGTGTTTCACTGTTGCAGTCATTACATTTGGGTAATCCTGCTGGCAGGTTGCCCTCAGCCGGCCTGAATTCCAAAGTCTTGGGTCCAGCGTCAGCTGCTGTCGCCCCCTCCCTGACGTCAGGCCATCAGGGGTATAAAAGAAGCGGCCGACGCCATTTTCTTTAGTCTTTCTTGCCGCACGGTGCCCGAAGCAGAAGCAGTTCGCAAGTGCCGGTCGGCCGACACCTGAGATTTTCATGTTAGAGTTACTGATCCAAAGTCTTCAATAAAGCTAAGTACCCCTTTGGGGAAACTTTTTTTCTTGCTCCAGACCGATGTCAGAAAAAGTTAATTGCATTTCTTGTGGGAAGTAAATACCTCATAAGGATTTTCATTCTTACTGTATTCCTTGCCTAGGCCCTGATCACAACGTTTCTGGTTGTCGGTTTTGTGCTAGATTTAACCAATGCACTATTAAGCGTCTGTATGATTTTGCTTTAAACTATTTTGGACGCCAGTTTAATTATCCAGAAATATCGTCTATAGCCACCCGACTACCGGAGTTCACAATCAACACAAAAGGAAAAGAGATAGGCAACCAAGGCCCAAAACCGACAAAGCTTCTCCTAAGCCAGTCGCTGGTTCGCCAGTCCTCAGTGAGGTGCTTTCGCAGCCCCTGACGCCCGCTACTTTAGAGTCGCAGGCCGCTACCAACTCTCAAGTGGAGTCAGCCATGCCGCTGGAAACTCAAGGTATTGGAGCCTCGGATATTATCCCTTCTGCTGGGTTTGGAGCCGCTGAGCAGGCACCGGCTTCTGAGGGTGTATTCAGACCAAAACATTTTTACATCAAACCAACTTCAGCTTCAAAGGCAAAGACTAAAGCACCTTCCAAAGCAAAGAAACAAACTCGAGCCACGTGGTCAGGCCTCTATGCCCAAAAAACTGATGCTCAAAATGGCCGAAGACTTGATTACCTTGATCAGGGGTTCCCATCCCCCTCCTGAAGAGGCCTAGGCAAGATGCTATGAATCTTCAGATCAGGTTTCCATTTCTTCTGATTCCTCTTCTGATCAGGAATATTCTCTTCCCCTCTATGAGGATTCTGTTGCTGAAGAATCTATACCTTCAGCTTCTCCTCCAGAGGATTATTCTTTTGGGGAAACCTTACATACCATGAGGGAGCATTTCCACTGGGAGAGCCAAGATTTTTTCAGAATCTAAAAAGAGGCTCAGGGATTTCCTTTTACTACCTCAACACAAGCCACTAGCCATCCCACCTGTGTTAAGACATTGTAGATGATGTGTTTTCGGAGTATAGTCTTACCCCTGACTCTCTACCTTCAGCTCCTGTTAAGCTGACAGATATTACAGGGTTCCTGACTCTCATAAATTCCTTTTTAAAAACCCTGCTGCAGACCCAGAAACTATTTCTCAGGGTCCCAAAGGAGTTAAAGCTTCCACTGCAAAAAACCCTACCCCCTCTGACAGAGATTGTAGGGCACTGGATAGATGGGGAAAAAAGGTTTACACATCTGCTACCTTGGCTACAAGGGCCTTAAAATGTCAGTTTCATATGCTCAAATATCAGCAACATGTTATGGCATTGCTTAAACAGAAAATGTTGTTAAACTCTGATTATGCAGAAGACAAGGAAATGCAGGATGTATTGCATGCAGCTGAACAAGTTGGTAAGCATACTTTGCAATGTGGTTTTGATTCTTTAGAGGCCTCCTGCAGGGTCGCAGTCACATGTTCTGTAATTAGGAGGCATGCTTGGTTAAAGGAACAAAATCTGCCTGATCATGTTAAAGCTAAATTATTAGATGCACATTTACATCATGATACTTTGTTTGGTGTTAAGGCAGAAGAGACCATCAACTAGCACTTATCTTTTGGCAGCCCCCTTGGGGGGGACTTGCACTTCATGCTCAAAATTGGCAGTTAATAACCCAGGACAAGTGGGTATTAAACATAGTATCCCAGGGGTACAGATTTCATTTCCATACTTTTCCAATTCCAAACAGATTGCCAGATCTGCCACAAAACCAGTGGGCAGAGGCCCAGAAACAAGTCATGTCCCTCATGGATATGGGGACTATTCAACCGGTACCAGAAAAGGAAAAAGGATAAGAATTTTATTCAAGGCTTTTTCTGGTACCCAGAAAAGACAAATCATGGCGTCCAATACTGGACGTATCGATTCTGAACACGTTCCTGGACATTTCAAAATGCTTACTTTACAACAGCTACTGCCTATGCTAGGCAAGAATGCCTGGTTGGTAACTCTTGACTTTAAAGCGTCATACCTGCATATCCCAATAAGGGAATCTTGCAGAAGATACCTCTGCTTCAAAGCAGGATTTTTGCATAACTAATTCTCTGCACTGCCCTTTGGCTTATCTACTGCGCCCAGGGTCTTTACAAAGTGCCTGGCACCAGTAATTGCATTCTGTAGATAAAGAAACATTCATATTTATCCTTATCTGGACGATTGGCTCATTCAGGCAGAGGACAAGGACACTCCTCTTCAACATCTGGTGTTTGTAAAAAGGCTTCTAGCATGCCTAGGGTACACCATAAACGAAAAGAAATCACAACTGGTACCCTCTCAAATAATTACATTCCTGGGTGCAAGCTTGAATACAACTGCCCAGATGGCTTACCTCACGCCAGACAAAAAATTGACAACATACTTCAAACAAATGGCAGTAAAAGCCCAGTTATCTGCAAGACAAATTCTGCAGGCTTTGGGGTTCATGGCATCCTGCATTCTATTAATTCCATATGTGAGACTGCATATGAGGAAACTTCAGTGGTACCTAAAAAGTTTATGGAGTCAACATTGTCACAGCATGGAAACAGTGATTCCTCTCATTCCCTGCCTACAACAGGAGTTTCTTTGGTGGGCAGAGACATGTCACCAAAACAAGGGACTGTCATTCACTCTACCCCCTGCCACCCAAACCCTAACTACAGACTCATCAGACTATGCTTGGGGGGTCCACTTGGCAGGGAGATGCATTCAGGGCAAATGGATCCAAAACCAAATGCATCTACATATAAACCAGAAAGAAATGCTAGCTGTTCAGAATGCTCTGACAACCTTCAAGGACTTTCTTCATCCAGGACAACTACTGATAGACAGACAACACCACAGTTATATGGTACATAAACAAGCAGGGGGGGGGGGTACCCATTCCTACCCCCTTTGCAGACTAGCCATGGTCTTGTGGAACACCGCCTTGACTTACCAAATACATCTTCAAGCTCAATTCCTGCCAGGAAAGCAAAATACTCTGGCAGATGACCTAAGCAGAAATCTTGTGGTCCCGCACGAATGGAAACTGGATGCACAAATCTTCAGCATGTTAACACAGAAATGGGGAAGCCCAGACATAGATCTATTTGCCTCTCCCCAAAACTATCAGTTGGACAAATTCTGTACAAGACCTCATCACAAAAAAAGCATGGAAAGTAGATGCTCTATCCTTCATCTGGAAAAACCTACCAGTCTATGCATTTCCCCCTCTGCCTCTACTCTCCAAGGTCTTACTAAAAGTCAGACAGGAAAAAAACAAAAATTATTCTAATTGCTCTGGACTGGCTTTGCAAACACTGGTACCCGCTTCTAAGGAATATGTCTCACCTTCCTCCATGGTACTTGCCGCAAACACCTCATCTATTCTCTCAGCAGAACTATCAAATTCTGCACACTCCGCTCCAAACTCTGAATCTTGCAGCATGGCTAATCAACTAATTATTCAAACCACATCTCTCTGTAAACCTGTGATGGATGTCATTTTGGAAGCCAGAAGGCCTAGTACTAGAAAATCTTATGCTGATAAATGGAAGAGATTCTGTGCTTGGTACCAAGCACAAGGAACAGACACAGCAAAGCCCAATATTCCTCAGAGTTTACAATACTTAACTGAGATGCTTGACAAGGGTCTATCTTTTTCTTCAATAAAAATCCATGCCTCTGCCATCTCGGCTAATTACAACACAGAGCCTCTCCTCTTTTCTCATCCACTGATAAAACAGTATCTCAGAGGGGCCAAAAATTTAAGGCCTTTCAGGAGAGCGCAAACTCCTGCATGGGACCTCAATTTGGTGCTGGAAAAACTCACCCTGCCTCCTTTTGAACCAGCAACTACTGCGGATATAAATTATTTTTCTTGGAAGACGGCCTTTCTTTTGGCAGTCGCTTCAGCTAGAATGGTTTCAGAACTACAGGCTCTCATGGCAGTGGAGCCTTTCATTATTTCTTAGCTGGGCAGAGTGGCCCTCGGGACCAATCCTTCTTTTATGCCTAAGGTGGTATCCAGTGTGGCTCTTAACCAGACCATTCACCTGCCAACTTATTTCCCAAATCCGCAGAACAAGGGGGGAGTGGATTCTGCATTCATTGGATGTACACAGACAACTAGGATTCTACTTAAACAGGACAAAATCTCTAAGAAAGTCTGAGCAGCTACTGGTAGCATTTGCTGCAGGATCAGAGGGGAAGGCTATATTAAAGCAGACTATTTCAAAATGGATAACCCATTGCATTAGTTTCTGCTACTTGCACTATGTTAAACCTGTGCCCAAGGGGATCAGATCCCATTCCACCAGGGCTGCCTCTAATTCAGCAGCTTTTCTCAAAGGGGTCCCTACCAGAGACATTCTAGAAGCTGCTACTTGGAGCTCAGTTCATACGTTCACAAAGCATTATCATTTACCTCTCTTTTCTAAATCCAGGGCAGGCTTTGCCACTGCATTCCTGCAGGGCCTTATAGCTGCTCCTAATGCTGTGTAGTTCCATACTCCCATCCATAGCTTTGGGATTCTACCAAAATGTAATGCCTACAACAGTGAAACACTAAGAACATAGTACAGTTATGTACACTTAATAGATGTTCGAGTGTATTCACTGTTGCAGTCCGGGTTACCCACCCGCCAGCCCCCTTTCTATACCTTTTCTTTCCTTCACTGTACTCAAAAGCCTTTGTGGTGTATTTGCTGTTAGTTGAAGGTAAATGTTATGTTTCTAAGGTGCATTTATATATTTACAGTTTATATATATATATATATATATATATATATATATATATATATATATATATATATATATATTTTGCTCCCCATTTGGAGGGCACGTGACATCTGGGACAAGAAAAATGGATTAAAATTGCATCGGCTGCATGTTTTATACCCCTGATGACCTGATGTCATGGAAAAGGAGACAGCAACCGACGCAGGTCCCAAGACTTTGTTATTCAGGCCGACTAAGGGCAACCTGCCAGCAGATTACACTAATGTAATGACTGCAACAGTGAATACACTCTAACATGTAAGTTCACAACTGTACTTTTCCCACCCACCATTCCCCCTTTTTCCTTAGGCACAGACTACTTATGGTATTTTTGGATGGCTTTTTTCCAGGGTGTTTACTTCCTGGATTTTACTTCTTTTGGGGGCTCCTGACAGTTGAGGCAAGAAAAACTGAGGAAATGGGGTTGACTGCCTCCCTTTATACTTGACGTTCTGACATCAGTTTACAACCGACGGCAGCTGATGTCATATACCAACGACTCTGGTATTCTAGCCGGATTATGGTAAGTGTAAACAACTGTACTTTCGCATGAGTGCCTGTCCGCCGCTACCTGAGTTTTCGTCTCCAAATTGAAGTTCAAGTCTTCTAAAGCTAAGTACCCCGTTAGGGATACTTTTTTCTTGCACTAACCAATGTCATTGTCTCGCCTGTGGAAAACATACACACTGAGACTTCCACTCTTACTGCGTCACTTGTTTAGGCCCAGACCACAATTTCCACCATTGTCGCTTCTGTGCCTTGTTCAACAGCAGAACCATCAGTCGTCTGCCACTTATTGTAGCCAGATATTTTCATTTACAGTCTTCGAATTCCGATATGGCTTCGGTAAGCCATCCAACAACAGATCTTCCGAAAAAATGTAAAGATAAAGACAGAGACAGACCACACAGGTCCAAACCTACCGACGACGCTTCCGTTAAGCTAGTCAGTCCTGCTGTACTCAGTGAGGCGCTTTCTCAGCCCCTTATACCCACTTCTGTTGATTCACAGACCTCTACAGAGACCCTTTTGGAGTCCAGTATGCCGTAAAACTCTTCTTTGACTAAGGATCCTGCTGTCGTCGCTACCTTGGATGGGTCCGGAGCTGCTGAGCAGGCACCGGCTTCCGAGGAAGTCCTTTGCACTACTGAATCTCAACACAAACCATCTTCTTTCACGACTACCGTTCTTTCAAAAACGGCAGTTTCTTAGACCCAGGGTTCGAACCACACCCAAGAAAACGACCCCCCACTCTCAGGCGCCTGCTACCTTGCCTTAGTCTCAAATGCTTAAAAGGGCGCAAGACCTTCTGCTGATAAGGGGAAGCCAAGCTACCCCCTCAAAAAGGAAAAGAGATCTGTCCCCTGTAGTTTTGTCTGAACAGCAGTCTGATGAATCTGATGCATCTGACTATGAAGACATGCAACCCCTCTCCACTTATGAGGATTCTGATGCAGAGGACTCCATTCCTTCTGCCTCTCCCCCCAGAGGATTTTTCCTTTGGGGAAACCCTTCATACTTTAAGGGAGAATTTCCAGTGGGAGAGTCAGGACTACCTTCAGTCTAAAAAGAGACTCTGGGAATTCTCAGATCTTCTGCAACACAGACCCTTTAGCAACACAGACCCTTTACCATCCCCCCAGTCCTGGGATGTTGTGGATGATGCTTTCTTTGAATCCAGCTTGACTCCTGATACCCTACCTCTGGCTCCCAGAAAACCAGACAGGTACTATAGAGATGTTCTTCATTCCACATTGCTGCAGTCCTAACCATTGGGTAGTCCGCTGTCCAGTCGGCCCGAATACCAAAGTATATGGCTGACGTCGGTCAAGGCGCATTAGACTGACGTCAGGGTACTAATGCGCATGACCGACGTCATATCCTCAGTCTTTTTTGCCGCATGGTCCGATGCAGAAGCAGTTTTGCGAGTGCAGGTTGGCGTTCTGAAATTTTCTGAAGTCGGAGTTTCAGACCGAATCAAAGTTGGCTAAGTACCCGTTGGGAACGCGTTTTGGTTTTTCTTGCCTCAGTATTTAACCGGATGTCAGAAAAAGTGAATAACTGTATTTCTTGTGGGAAACAGATACCTCATAGGGATTACCATACTTTGTGTATACCTTGTTTAGGGCCTGAGCACGACGTTGTTGGATGCCGCTCTTGTGCTAGATTTAACAAACGCACTATTAAGAGAAGGTTAGACTGTGCCAGGTTAGTGTTTGGGAAGCGTTGTAATTATAAAATGCCGCCGGATGCTCCGGCCCGCTTCATCCAAGAAGCGCAAGGATAAAACTGCAAAGCCTAGGGTTGATGAACCGGCAGTCCCGGACGTCGGTTCTTTAGAAGGCTCAGTGGAGTCAGAGGTTTTGCCGGGAGTTTCTTTGGAGTCTCAGGCAGAGACTTTACTGTTACAGGATGTGCCCTCTCAGGAGGTAGGCCAGGCTGAGGGGGCTTCTCAGGTTACTGTTCTTCCCTCTCTTCCCAAGGTAGTTAGAGCCTCTCCTTCTGTTTCCAAAACTTCTTTGAGAGGTAGGCCAAGTTTAGCTTCAGTGGGGGCTTCTCCTAGCACTTCAGGTTCTGTGCCTAAGAAACATATGCTTCAAATGGCAGAAGATTTGATTACTATGATTAGAGGTTCTATGCCCCCTCCTGATAAGAGGCCTAGGGTGGAACCTGAGTTTGAGAGTTTGGAACAGTGTTCAGACGCTTCGGAGTCTTCTGCGGAAGACTTGCAGGAAGTATCCTCCTTATTCTGATTCTGATGTGGATGACTCCACTCCTACAGCTTCTCCTCCTGAGGATTTCTCATTTTCAGAGACTCTGCATTCCATGAGGGAGCACTTTAAATGGGAAGGCCAAGATTACTCTGATTCCAGGAAAAGGCTTAGGGAATTCTTGTTTTTACCCCAGCATAGGCCCTTAGCTATACCTCCTGTGTTGAATGTGGTGGAAGATGTTTTTGCAGAGGCTTCCCTGAACCCTGATTCTTTGCCTCCTGCTCCTGTTAAACCTGATAGGTACTATAGGGTGCCTGAAGCTCATAAGTATCTTTTAAGAGTCCTAGGGCAGACCCGAAACTGTTTCTCAGGGACCTAAAGGTGTTAAGGCCTCTGTTGTTAAAAATCCTGTGCCCACTGATAAAGAAGCAAGGGCTTTGGATAGATGGGGAAAGAAAGTGTATACTTCTTCCACTTTAGCCATGAGGGCGTTGAATTGTCAGTTTCACATGTTAAAATATCAAAATTATCTCCTTTCACAATTGAAATCTAAGGTGGATGCTTTGGCGGAAGGTATTGAATGTAAAGAGTTGCTGGATTTGGTTCATGTGTCTGAACAAGTGGGTAAGCATTCTTTGCAATGTGGTTTTGATGCTGTACAGGCCTCCTCGAGGGTGGCTGCCACTAGTTCTGTTCTTCAGAGGCATGCCTGGTTGAGGGATCAGAATTTAGCTGAGCATGTTAAGACAAGGATTTTGGATGCTCCTTTACAGTCTGATGTGTTGTTTGGTTCGCCTGTGGAAGCAGTTTTAAAGAAAATGGAGGACAAAGCTAAGTCTATGCAAACTGTTAAAGATTTTTTGCAGGTGCAGCCACCCAAGTTTAGTAGAAATTGGCCTACTAAGGGATGGACATATCCTGCTTATGATTCCCAGTCTAGGGGTAGGTCTAGGCGTGGTAGGGGCAGAGCTCAAGGTTCTTTTAGGCCTAGAACAGGAGTTCACCTGCTCAGACTTCTGGTGAGGGCAGGGGTCAGTCCTTTCGTAAACAGACCCAATGACCTGCCTTTTCAGCTGCCAGTAGATTCTCGTCTGGCAGCTCCTTTGGGAGGAAGATTGTCTCTTTTCAAAGAAAATTGGGATTTAATTACTCAAGACAGATGGGTGTTGGATATCATTCACCACGGTTACAGGTTTTATTTCCATACATTGCCCCCTTTCAAAGGCATGCCAGACGTTCCTCCTCCACAAAGGAAAGAGGCTCACAAGCAAATTTCTCTGTTACTCCAAATAGGGGCCATTCAGCCAGTCCCTGTGTCAGAAAAGGGCCTAGGATTTTATTCTCGCCTGTTCCTAGTACCAAAGAAGGGGAACACGTGGAGACCAATTTTGGATTTATCGATCCTCAACACTTATCTGGACATTCCCAAGTTCAAAATGTTGACGTTACAACAGCTTTTACCTCTGCTGGGCAAAGATCACTGGATGGTAACTTTAGATCTCAAGGAAGCTTACCTTCATGTGCCAATCAGACTAAGTTGCAGGAAGTATCTGCGTTTTCGAGCTGGAAATTCTCATTATCAGTTCTCTGCATTGCCCTTTGGCTTATCTACTGCGCCCAGAGTATTCACAAAGGTTCTGGCTCCAGTGATAGCTTACTTCAGGCTAATAGGAATCCAAATCTATCCTTACTTGGACGACTGCCTGATTCTGGCTCAAGAAAAAGAAGATCTTCTACAGCATCTGGAATATGTCATAGCAGTGCTAAGATGCCTAGGGTATTCTGTGAACGAAATAAAGTCCAGTCTAGTACCCTCTCAAGACATGTGCTTTCTGGGTGTGAGACTGAATACAGCAGCCCAGATGGCCTTTTTAACCCCGGACAAACAAAAGAATCTTTCCAGTTACTTCCATCATCTATCTCTTCAGTCCGGGCTGACTGCAAGGACAGTCCTTCAAGCCTTAGGGTTCATGGCATCTTGTATTCTGGTACTTCCCAATGCCAAACTGCATATGAGGAAGCTACAATGGTATCTCAAAAATCTGTGGACACAGCACTGCCAGGATTTGGACACTGTCATTCAAATAATACCTTGCATTCAAAAGGAATTTTTGTGGTGGGCTCAGGAATGTCACCTAAACAAGGGACTCTCTGTGACCCGGCCAGAGGCAAGTCAGATTCTAACGACAGATGCCTCAGATGTTGCTTGGGGAGCTCATCTAAATGGAAAGTGGATACAAGACAAGTGGCCTGCCAGACTACAGCATCTACATATCAACATGAAAGAGATGTTAGCAGTTCAGTTTGCATTAATTGCTTTCAAGGAGTTACTTCTTCCAGGGCAGGTGTTGATTCTAACAGACAACACAACTGTCATGTGGTACATCAACAAACAAGGGGGAACACATTCTTACCCATTGTGCAGACAAGCAATGATTTTATGGGAGACTGCGCTCAGTCTGCAACTAACTCTTCAGGCAAGGTTTCTGCCGAGCACAGAACTCCTTAGCAGATGTATTAAGCAGACAAATCATGGATCCCCACGAGTGGAAACTGGATCTTCATGTATTTCAAACATTGACAGTGTCATGGGGAACTCCAGACATAGATCTGTTCGCTTCTCCACTAAACCACCAGCTGCCAAAGTTTTGCACAAAGGGGTTTCATCACACAGCTTGGAAAGTGGATGCTCTTTCTTTCAGTTGGAAAAATCTTCATGTGTATGCCTTTCCACCTCTGCCTCTTCTTCCAAAGGTGCTTCTAAAGGTCAGACAAGACAAGCCAAGGATGGTTTTAATAGCTCCAGATTGGCCTCGGCAGCACTGGTACCCATTATTGAGGAGTCTGGTAAGGAAGCCTCCATGGCCTTTACCCTTGATTCCACACCTGTTGTCTCAGAGGGACGGTCATCTGCTCAATGTCAAGCTTCACTCTCTACATCTAACAGCCTGGCATATTCTGTTTTGAAAGACAGCAGGTCTCAGCTTCCTCAACAAGTTTTAAATGTGATTATGGAAGCCAGAAGACCTAGTACAAGGAAAGTGTACGCAGAAAAATGGAAGAGATTTTTGTTTTGGAGTGCAGCAAACAATTTGGAGATTACTGAGCCAAATTTAGGTGTGGCTCTTCAATATCTTACTGAGTTACTGGACAAAGGTTTGTCTTTCTCTTCCATTAAGATTCATGCTGCAGCAATTTCAGCTCACTATGATTGTGACCCACCATTGTTTTCGCATCCTTTGTTCAAGCAATTTCTTAGAGGGGCAAAGAATATAAGACCCCCATTAGAGCTCCTACTCCTGCTTGGGATCTCAATTTTGTGTTGGAGAAACTTACTCTACAACCTTTTGAGCCTGCGGCTACTGCTGAATTGAAATACTTGTCATGGAAGACTGCTTTTTTGCTGGCTATTACTTCTGCAAGAAGGGTTTCTGAGTTGCAGGCCCTTATGGCAGTAGAGCCCTTTTTGATTTTCCATAAGCATAGGGTATCATTACGCATAAATCCTTCCTTTATGCCTAAGGTGGTTTCTAGTGTGGCTTTAAACCAAACTATTCATTTGCCTACTTTCTATGCAGATCCCCAAAATAAGGGGGAAAAGATTTTGCACACTTTAGATGTACATAGGCAGTTGCGTTATTATTTAAGCAGGACTAAGGATTTCAGGCAGTCTCAGCAGTTGTTTGTTTCTTTTGCTTTGAGTTCTCAGGGCAAGCCTGTGTCTAAGCAAACTATTTCTAAGTGGATTGGGTTTTGCATTTCATTTTGTTATTCCCATCATGGCAAGGAGATTCCAGCTGGGATTAGGTCTCATTCCACTAGGGCTACTGCCACTTCTACAGCATTTCTAAGGGGGGTGGCAACTAAGGATATTTTGGAGGCAGCTACTTGGAGTTCAGTGCATACTTTCTCTAAGCATTACCACCTTCCTCTCTACTCTAAATCTAGGGCTGGTTTTGCCACAGCTATTTTGCAAAGCATGTTAACAGCTCCTGCTTCCTTATGATTTGCCAGCCTCCCTTACCTCTGCTTTGGGATTCTACCCAATGGTTAGGACTGCAGCAATGTGGAATGAAGAACATAGTACAGTTTTGTACCTACCATAAATGTAGATGTTCGAGGATCCACATTGCTGCAGTCCAATTTACCCTCCCTCCTTCCCCTCTTTGTTTAGGGGTGGTGGTGTGAGTTACTATATATTTTATTGTATATATATTGTATATATGTTTGGTGCAGGGCTTTTTGGTGTTTTGGTTTGGGCCTTGTCTTTTTAGGGTCTTCTGACATCTGGGGCAAGAAAAGACTGAGGATATGACGTCGGTCATGCGCATTAGTACCCTGACGTCCTGACGTCAGTCTAATGCGCCTTGACCGACGTCAGCCATATACTTTGGTATTCGGGCCGACTGGACAGCGGACTACCCAATGGTTAGGACTGCAGCAATGTGGATCCTCGAACATCTACATTTATGGTAGGTACAAAACTGTACTTTCCTGACTCTCACAAATATCTCTCTAAAAATCCAACAGCTGACCCTGCGGTCATTTCTTAAGGGCCAAAAGGGATTAAAGCAACCTCTGCTAAGAATCCCAAACCCTCAGACAGGGATTCCCGAGCATTGGATAGATAGGGTAAAAAAGTATACACCTCAGCTACTCTTGCTATCAGGGCACTAACTTGTCATTTCCATATGCTGAAATTTCAGCAACATACCCTGGAACTCATTAAACAAAAAATGTTTTCCCTTCCCGCTTGGGCAGAATCTAAAGATTTACAAGACAATGCATTCTGCAAGCCAAGTAACTAAACATACTTTGCACTGTGGTTTTGACATCCTAGAAGCTTCTTGCAGTGCAGCAGTCACTGGATCTGTCATTAGAAGACATGCATGGCTTAAGGAACAACCCCTGCCAAACCATGTCAAAGCTAAATTGTTGGATGCCCCCTTGCGCAAAGATAACATATTTGGCACAGAGGCAGAAAAGGTCTTAAAGACAGTAGAAAAACCAAAATCTATGCAAACAGTACAGGCTTTCTTAGAAGTTCAGTCCCCCAGGTTCAGCTGGCATTGTCCCTCCAAGCACAGGTCCTTTCCTGCTCCAAGTAAACCAGCCCTGCCTAGTCCCCATGGAAACAGACCCCCCCAGACAGCAGCCCCTGGGAATGTAGAGATGTAAGCAGTGGACTAACTCCACTTCAAACCAAGGGAGTTCTAAGCCACCCCCTTATGGTAAGACCTCACAATCACTCACCACCACCCCCCCACCCACCTTCACTTACCCTAGGAGGAAAACTCTCCTTTCACTCGAGCACGTGGGCCATCATAACCACGGACCAGTGGGTTCTGAACATTGTGTCCCAGGGATACAGATTTGCCTTCCATACCCTTCCAACCCCAAAAGGGTTCCCAGATCTACCACCAAATCAGTGGGCAGAGGCTCAAAAGCAAATCCTTTCCCTTCTCTCTATGAGAGCAGTAGAGCACTTTCCTGCAGAATAGATAGGCCAAGACTTTTACTCCAGACTTTTTCTGGTGCCCAGAAAAGAGGGCACCTAGCACCCCATCCTCTCCTAGTGTTGCCAGCATTCAAAATGCTCACCCTGCTGCAGCTGCTACCCATGCTCTCCAAGGACGCTTGACTAGTCACCCTAGATCTAAGAGGCCTACCTCCACATTCCTATCAGGGAATCCTGCAGGAAATATCTCCGCTTCAGGGCAGGATCTCAACACTTCAAGTTCTCTGCGCTTCACTTTGGCTTATCTACTGCTCCCAGAGTTTTTACAAAATGTCTGGCTCTGGCCATTGACTTTTGCAGACAAAGAAATATTCAAATTTACCCATACTTAGGCGACTGCCTTATACAGGCAGACGGCCAAGAAAAGCTGCTCAAGCACCTGGTCTTTGTAAAGACACTACTAACCTCCCTATGATACACAACCATTGAAAAGAAATCCAAACAGGTGCCCACCCAAAGGATAATCTTCCTGGGAGCACGTCTTGGACACAGAATCCCAGATGGCATTCCTTACACTAGAGAAACACATTTTTCCTGACACCCTACTTCTCTCAACTGGCCACCAGGCCACAGCTATCTTTAAGGAAGATCATGCAAGCTCTGGGGTTCATGGCATCTTGCATACTACTCATTCCATGTGCCAGACTGCACATGAGGAAACTTCAAATGTACCTAAAGAGCCTTTGGTGTCAACACTCTCAAGACCTGGAAACTCTTCTACCTGTAATTCCTTGCCTCAGAAAGGAATTTCTTTGATGGACAACAGCATGCTCCCACAACAAGGGACTGCCCTTCTCCCCGCTTCCAAGACCCTCACCACAGACGCATCAGACTACACTTGGGATGCACACCTGAATGGCAGGTGCGTACAGGGCCAATGGAGCCCTCAGGAAATCTCTCTGCACATCAGTCAAAAAGAGATGGCTGTGCAGCATGCATTGATAGCTTTCAACCCCTTCTCTCTCCAGGGGTTCTCCTGATCAAAACAGACAAACACCACTGTGATGTGGTACATCAACAAGCAGGGAGGGACTCGCTCCTACCCTCTATGCAGGCTGGCCATGACCCTTTGGCTCACAGCCTCTTCCATGCAACTACACCTGTTAGCATATTTCCCTCTCATCCTGGATTACTTAGCTGACCTACTACACAGTGGTCTCTCTTTCTAGTCTATAAAAATTCATGCCTCTGCTATTTCATTTTCCCACTGAGCAGCATTTTTTCTCACACCCTTTCATCAAACAGTTCCTCAGAGGGGCTAGCAACGTGAATCCTCCCAGAAGGGCACCAATGCCAGCTTGGGACCTTGGACCAGCTCACCCTGCCCCCTTTCGAACCAGCTTCTTCTACAGAGCTAAAATTTCTCTCCTGGAAGACCGCTTTCCTTCTGGCCATCACTTCAACCAGAAGAGTCTCTGAGCTGCTAGCACTCATGGCTGTGGAACTCTTCATCATCTTTCATGCAGACAGGGTATCCCTCAGAACTAACCCATCCTTCATGCCCAAGGTGGTGTCCAGTGTTGCTCTCGACCAATCAATTCGTCTTCCCACCTTCTTTCCTAATAACCTGAACAAGGGGGAAACTATTCTCTAGATGTGCACAGACAGCTCAGATTCTATCTGAACAGGACTAAATCCTTCAGAAAGTCTGATCAATTGCTTTTTAGCTTTGCTACAGGGGCAGAAGTCAAAGCCATCTCCAAGCAAACCATTTCCAAATGGATAGCACACAGCATCTATTTCTGCTACAAACAGCATGGAAAGCTTCCTGCAAGGGGGTCAGGACACACTCCACCAGAGCAGCCTCCACCTCTGCAGCTTTGCTAAGAGGAGTCCCCACTAGGGACATCCTTGAGGCTGCCACCTGGACATCTGTTCTCACTTTTACCAAGCATTACCCACCTGCCTCTCTTCTCCAAATCCAGGGCAGGGTTTGCCTTTCTAGTCTTGCAGGGCATCATAGCCAGCCCTTAGTTTCCTTAACAGTCTCCACCCATTTCCTCAGCTTTGGGAATCTACCCAAATGTGATGGCTGCAACAGTGAAACACGAAGAACATGGTACAGTTGTGTACACTTACCATAACTGTAGATGTTTGAGTGTATTCACTGTTGCAGTCCGGGTTTCCTTCCCTCCATCCCCCTTTATTATCTTTCATCCCTTACAGGGGACATTTATTTTCCACTGGTGGGGTTCTTCCACCAGAACCAGGCCTCCTACTTTGGGGGCTCCTGACAGGTTAGGGCAAGAAAACTGAAGTAATGTCGTCGGCTGCCTTACTTTATACTACTTACGACCTAACATCAGTCCTCAAACGACAGCAACCGATAGCAGAGCTGCTCAGCCTCTGGTATTCTGGCCGGCCGAGGTCTACCCTGGCCGGGATAACCCAAATGTGATTACTGCAACAGTGAATACACTCTAGCGTCTACATTTATGGTAAGTGTACACAGCTGTATTTTTGCCTTCTCTCAGGCCACTGTACACGTAGTACTGAATAAGGTCTTTGAAGAACTAGTTTTACATTCGGTTCTTTACCACCTACCTCTAGGAAGCTGGACAGGTTTTACCATGTGTGTGAATCTGACAAGCACCTTTCCAAAAACCTGAAGGCTGACCCTTCAGTAGTCTCTGCTGAATCCACAAAGGTGTACCTAAGGGACAGGCTAAACTTACCTTTACCTAATGATAGGGAAAGTAGACTGTTAGCTTGGGAAAAAAAAAACTTGTACCTCTGCCACCCTTGCAGTGAGAGCATTGAATTGAGAATTCCATATGCTTAAGTACCTTGAATCTGTCCAAGGCAAAATCTTAGCTAAGGTGTACTCTGTTGTGCATAGAACCTTATCAAGTTAAGTTTCAGGAGACAGAAAGAGAAGCTTTACAAGCCCCCGGACACTCCCTTAATTGTGGTTATGACGTTTTAGATGCATTGTGCAGAGCTGCTGCCACTGGTTCTGTCATCCACAGACATGCATAGGTCAAGACCTAGTCCCCCACCCCCCTGCCGTTCAGTTCAGGTCAAGGCTGAACTACTGGATGCTCCACTAGACAAGGAATTCGTTTTTCGACTCCTGGCTGAACAGTTTTTTGTACAGTTGAATAAGAAGGTAAATGAAATAAAACTGTGAAATAATTTTATCTGTCTCAATCAGTAAAGTACAGTAGGAATTAGCCCTCAAAACCTTGCCTCCCCCAACAAGACAAGGGGAGGCCTTCCTCTGGCAAGAGACCCAGACAGTACAGGAGAATAATTGCACAGAACTGGTAGCTCTGATAACCCCCCCCCCCCACCAAAAAGCACTGCGACCAACTGTGACTGTTAATCCCCAGCTTCTCATACCTCTAACCACCCTCCCCTTCAAACCCCTGGCTGGAAAACTCTCCATTACTAAATCAGTGGAAGATCATCCCCAGGGACCAGTGGGTCTTCAACATCAGAGAAAGGAAGTACCACATTCCTTTGAGAGAAATTCCACCATTCTTGGGCATTCCAAAATCACAAAAAGAGCAGGAAAGTCTCTTACCACCTATTCTTGGGAAACTGCTTCACCAAGAATTCATTCAGCCTGATGTTCATCGTGCATACAGCTGCAGTCATAACAGATGGGTTCTCCTGCTGTCAGGCGGGTACTCGGTCGGCCGAATTCCAAACTCTAGGTCTGGCATCGGTTGTTGTCGCATCTTCCCTGATGTCAGCGCGACAGGGGTATAAAGGAACCAGCCGACGCCATTTTCTTCATTCTTTCTTGCCGCACGGTGCCCGAAGCAGAAGCAGTTCACAAATGCCGGTCGGCCAGCTCCTGAAATTACGAAAATTTTGAAACCGAAGTCTTCTTGAAAGCTAAGTACCTCGTTGGGGAAACTTTTCTTGCCTCAGACCGATGTCAGACAAAGTTAACAATTGTATTTCATGTGGGAAGCAAATACAGCATAACGATTTCCATTCCCTCTGTATACCTTGCTAAGGCCCAGACCACGATGTCTCAGCCTGTCGCTTTTGTGCTACATTCAACAAACGCACTATTAAGCGTCGTGCGGAGTTCGCCCAGCATTATTTTGGAAAAACATTTGACTATGTTATGTCGTCGGATACTCCGACTCCAGTTTTGTCTAAAAAATGCAACGATAAGGACCGACACACAAGGTCCGCGGCCTCTACCGACACCATGCCAAAGCCGACTACACGTGGTCCGGTTCTCAGCGAGGTGCCTACGCAGCCCCTGACTGCCGACGACACTTCATTGGCGGTGTCTCCTGTGCCCGAGGTCGCAGGCTCTTCGGCCCACACCCCGACTACAGATACCGAAGCCACTCTTGGCGTTGAACCTCACAATGTGGACAGGTCTACCTCCACTCAAGGTGTCTTCAGACCTTCCTCCTCTTTTTCCATCAAGGCTTTTACTAAGTCTAAAGCAGCCATGCACTCTGAGACAAGCTACACAGGGCCCATCCCCAGGCCCCATGCCTAAAAAACAGATGCTTAAAATGGCTGAGGATTTAATTACTCTTATCATGGGTTCTCAGCCCCCACCCGGCAAAAGGCCCAGAGTGGAGGAAGAATCCCCCTCCTCTGATCAGGGCTCCATTATTTCAGAGCATTCTGATGATCAGGAGCATTTTTACTCCCATTTTGAAGACTCTGATGCAGAGGAGTCTATTCCTTCTGTATCCCCCCCAGAGGATTACTCATTTGGGGAAACTTTGCATACCTTAAGGGAACACTTCCATTGGGAAGGCCAAGATTATTCAGATTCCAAGAAAAGGCTTAGGGAATTTCTCTTGCTACCTCAGCACAGGCCTCTGGCTATACCTCCTGTCTTGGATATCCTAGATGATGTTTACTCGGAGGCCTGCCTTAACCCGGATTCTCTGCCTCCAGCCCCAGTCAAGCCTGACAGGTACTACAGGGTTCCTGACTCACACCAATTTCTATACAAAAGCCGTGCTGCTGACCCAGAAACCATCTCACAGGGCCCCAAGGGAATTAAGGCCTCCACTGCTAAAAATCCATTACCTTCCGAGAGGGATTCCAGATCCTTAGAAAGGTGGGGAAAGAAGGTATATACCTCGGCTACCTTAACCGTGAGGGCCTTAAACTGTCAGTTCCATATGCTAAAATACCAACAGTTTTTGTTATCACAATTGAAAAGTAAAATGTCACAACCTGAACAACCAGACTTGAAGGAGTTGCAGGATTTGATGCATAGTGCAGAACAAGTGGGTAAGCATACCTTACAATGTGGTTTTGATGCTCTAGAGGCCTCATGTAGAGCTGCTGTTACAGGATCGGTCATACGTAGACATGCCTGGCTCAAGGAACAAACCTTGCCTGATCATGTCAAAGCTAAATTACTAGATGCCCCTCTACAAAAGGATGTATTATTTGGTGCTAATGCTGAGGAGGTATTAAGGAAAATGGAGGAAAAGGCTAAATCAATGCAAACTGTGAAAGATTTTCTACAGGTACAACCCCCACGTTTCAGTAGAAATTGGCCTTCAAAAATTGGTCCTTTCCAGCCACGGACAGACCCCAAAGAGGTAGATACAGGTGCCCGAGGGGCAGAGGACAATCTCAAGGATCGTTTAGAGGCAGGCAATGGTAAGCTCCTACACAGAGGTGGTGAGGATAACTCGCAATCATTCAGAAAGCAAACCCAATGACTTTCCCCTTTGCATGCCAAGCAAGACTCAAATGAGGAGGAAAACTGGCATTATTTTCAAAAAATTGGCATATTGTCACAAAAGACAAATGGATCGTGGACATTATAAACAGAGGCTACAGATTCCATTTTCACACCCTTCCAAAAATGAGAGGCATGCCAAACCTGCCACACAAAGGGCAGAGGCACAAAAGCAAATTACAGATCTCATAGACATGAAAGCGATTCAAGAGGTACCTACGCACGAACAAGGTCAAGGTTTTTATTCCAGACTATTCCTGGTACCAAGGAAGGGAAAAGATTGGAGACCTATTTTGGACCTATCCATCCTAAACACATTTCTACTCGTACCAAAATTCAAGATGCTCACTCTACAGCAGCTTCTTCCTATGCTGGGCAAGGAGTCTTGGCTGGTAACATTGAACCTCAAGGAGGCATACCTGCATGTCCCAATCAGACAAAGTTGCAGAAGATACCTCAGATTTCTTGCAGGTTCAACCCATTATCAATTCTCTGCATTGCCCTTTGGCTTATCTACTGCGCCCAGAGTATTCACAAAATGCCTGGCATCAGTAATTGCCTACTGCAGACTTCAAGGGTTACAAATATACCCTTATTTGGACGACTGCCTGATCCAAGCGGACAGCAAGCACATTCTTAGGAAACAACTGGCTTATGTAATAATGTTGTTGAACTCTCTGGGATACACAGTCAACAAAAAGAAATCAAGGCTAATACCCTCTCGGAAGATAATTTTCCTGGGTGCCAACTTGGACACAAACACCCAGATGGCCTTCCTCACGCCAGAGAAGCAGGGGCAACTAACTAAATACTTCAGAGCACTAGCAAATTGCACCAGGCTGACTGCAAGGAAAATCCTGCAGGCTCTGGGATTCATGGCATCTTGCATCTTACTAATCCCATGTGCAAAGCTGCATATGAGGAAACTTCAATGGTACCTGAAAAATCTATGGTCTCAACACAGCCACAGTTTGGAAACAATAATACCACTAATTCCATGTCTACAAAAGGAATTTCTGTGGTGGGCTCAAGCATGCCAAACAAACACAGGTCTTCCATTCAGCAAGCCTCAAGCAAATCAAGTCATCACAACTACACCTGGGGGGCGCACATGACAGATTCAGGGCAAATGGTCCCAAAAAGAAAAGCACCTTCACATCAATCAAAAGGAAATGCTAGCAGTAATAAATGCTATTATAGCTTTCAAAGACCTTCTGAAACCAGGTCAACTATTGATAAGAACGGACAACACCACAGTTATGTGGTACATAAACAAGCAGGGAGGAACGCATTCCTACTCCCTATGCAGACTGGCCATGTCACTTTGGAACAGGGCCATGGACTTACAAATCGAGCTACAAGCACAGTACCTGCCAGGCAAGGAAAACACGCTGGCAGACAACCTAAGCAGAAATATGACAGATCCACACGAATGGAAGTTGCATCCAAAAGTTTTACAGAAATAATCCAAGCATGGGGAAGGCCAGACATAGATCTCTTTGCCTCCCACAAAAATCACCAATTGACAAAATTCTGCTCAAGGATTTTCCATCCAAAGGCATGGAGAGTGGACGCTCTCTCTTTCAGTTGGACATCAATGGCAGTTTATGCCTTCCCACCTCTTCCTCTGCTGCCCAAAGTACTACTGAAAACCAGAGCAGACAGATCAAAGATGATTCTCATTGCTCCAGACTGGCCAAGACAACACTGGTACCCACTCCTGAGGAGCCTGACGCATTCCCCACCATGGACCCTGCCTCTAATGCCTCTTTTCCTGACTCAGCACAGCTTCAAAACTCTTCACAGCCAGCTGTAAACACTTAGTCTAGCTGCATGGAAGATTCCTTAGCATCACAACAGACCCTACTTTCTAAGGAGGTGCAGGATGTCATTTTGGAGGCCAGAAGGCCGTCAACTAGAAAAGCTTACTCCGCAAAATGGAAACGGTTTTGTGTTTGGAATGAGAAAAGGGGCCAGGATCCTAGAAAACTGAATTTATCTCAAATACTACAGTATCTAGCTGAGCTGCTAAGCAGTGGACTTTCATTCTCCTCCATCAAAATCCATGCCTCAGCCATTTCTGCAGAATACAACACTGATCCACCCTTATTCTCTCACCCTCTCTTGACAGTTCCTCAGAGGGGCTAAGAATCTAAGACCCCCAAGGAAGCAACCAATACCTGCTTGGGATCTCAACTTCATTCTGGAAAAACTGACCTTGCCTCCCTTTGAGCCAGCTGCCTCATCAGATCTGCAGTATTTGTCCTGGAAAACAGCTTTCCTTCTGGCTATTACCTCAGCTCGTAGAGTTTCAGAACTACAAGCTCTCATGGCTGTGCAGCCTTTTATCATCTTTCATCAGGACAAAGTTTCCTTACGAACCAACCCGTCCTTTATGCCTAAAGTGGTATCCAGGGTAGCTTTGAATCTGGCCATACACTTACCTACCCTTTATCCTAATCCTCAAAACAAAGGGGAGAGATTACTACATTCCTTGGACATCCACAGACAACTGCGTTATTATTTGGACAGAACAAAGCCTTTCAGAAAATCACAACAGCTCTTTGTGTCCTATGCTGTAGGAGCTCAAGGAAAGCCAATTTCCAAACAGACAATCTGAAAATGGATAGCCCACTGCATACGTTTTTGCTATTCTTTTCATGGCAAAACTGTACCTACAGGCATCAGATCTCACTCCACAAGGGCCACAGCTACCTCTGCAGCTTTCCTCAGAGGAGTTCCTACCAAAGATATTTTGGAAGCAGCCACTTGGAGTTCTGTGCATACCTTCTCCAAGCACTACCACCTACCATTATACTCCAAAACTAGAGCAGGCTTTGCCACTGCAGTCTTGCAGGGCATCCTGGCTCCTCCTAGTTCCACCTAGTGCCTTCCACCCCTTTCTTAACGTTGGGATTCTACCCATCTGTTATGACTGCAGCTGTATGCACGATGAACATAGTACAGTTTTGTACCTACCATAAATGTAGATGTTCGAGTGCTAATACAGCTGCAGTCCAGGTTTCCCTCCCTCCTTCCCCTCTTGGGACAGGCCTATTGGCTAACACCTCCTCATACAACCTGATTGGGGTATTCATTTATGGTGTATTTGCTTGCAACTACTGTATTTTGATTATATTGCATTGCTTTATTACACAAATTTATGTATTGCCTTCCTTCTGGGGGCACCTGACATCTGGGGCAAGAAAAACTGAAGAAAATGGCGTCTGCTGGTTCCTTTATACCCCTGTCGCGCTGACGTTGGGGAATATGTGACAACCGACGCCGGACCTAGACTTTGGAATTCGGCCGACCGAGGACCCGCCTGACGGTAGGAGAACCCATCTGTTATGAATGCAGCTGTATTAGCACTCGAACATCTACATTTATGGTAGGTACAAAACTGTACTTTCCTCCACGTCATGAGGGCAAGGGCTTCTTTTGAAGGATTTTTCTAGTTCCAGGAATGGGGGCACCTGGTGGCCCATCTCGAACCTTTCAAATTAAAGTTTCTCAGTGTCCCAAAGTTCAAAATACTTGCTTTGCAAAAATTACTTCCCTTGGTCTTCCAAGATGCCTTTATGATCACTCTAGACCTAAAAGTTATTTGCCTCCATGTCTCCATAGCAGGCAGTCACAGAAAATGCTCGTGTTTTGTAGCGACAGGCTCTCACTTCAGTTCTGTTCTTTAGTATTTGATCTGTCCCATCCTCCCAGAGTTTTCATAAAATTCTTGGCTCCTCTGACAGCACATTGCAGAGCTTTGGGAGTTTATATTTACTTTTACATAGACTTTCTCACTCAGAGAAAATCCACAGCAGAGATCCTAGATGCCTTGCAGAACACCATAAACTGTTTTCAGAAGGTAAATCTCACCTTAAGTCTAAGTGTCACAAACACTTCCTCAAACAAGGATCTTTCTGGGAGCCAAGATTCGGCCCAACAGAAAGCCTTCCTTCCCCAGGGCAAGATATCTTTCCTTACGAACTACCCGACCAGCCTGTTTCCAAAAACAACACATCTCAGCAAGGACATTTCTGAGGATTCTGAGTTGAATGGCATCCTGCTTTTCTTATGATCCCACCTGCAAACGTGCACATGAGAAAATGGTTCCTCAAAAAAAAAAAAAAATAGGAACAGCATTCTCAACCCCTGGGTACGCTGTCGCTTCTCCTTCCATGCATAAAGGAGCTCATATGGTAGAACACCATACTGCAGGATCCAGGGGAAAATTTCTCTAACAGAAGCCGACAAGACCATTGTCATGGACAGTTAAGACATGGGTTGGGGGGGGGGGTAATCATTTAGGTTCCCTGAAAATGCAGGGTATCTGGACAACATAGCAGAGAAAATTGCATATAAATCATAAGGAGCTACTAACCGTCTACCTTTCCATAAAGGCTTTTCAGCACAATTTAGGCCCTGGGACCCTACAGATCTGGACAGGCAACCCCACAGTGATGTGATGCATAAACAAGCAAGGAGGTAGTATGTCCTACTCTTTGTGCCACATCACGAGGAAGATTTGAATGCTGGCTGAAGAATTAGGGCAAAATCTCATAGCATCTTGTATTTCGGGTTGTAACAGTACCCTGGCAGATTGTCTAAGCAGTGATCTAGACCCCAGTGAGTGGATGCTGAAGAGGGAAGTGTTCTGAACCTAACTCTAAAGTGGAGGGGGGGTGTCCCCCAGTATGCCTGTTTGCCTTTAGAAAAAACAGCTACAGGAGTTCTGCTCTCGAACTCAACAGACAGGTACTTGGAAAATAGATGCTATCTCTGTCTCTCATATGGACAGACTTGTTCCTGTATGCATTCCCACATACCCAGCATAATCTTAGTGGCCCCCTTCTGGCCAAAGGAACACATGTTCTTCCACCTCTTGACTGTCAGCGAGGGGAGATTCTGCACCCAACCACAGAAAGTAGATAGTCTCTGACAAGCCAAAGGATCCATCTTCTATCCTTGCCTAACTACTCGCAAGTTTACAGCCTGGAGGATTGGGTTTTGACACCAAGGAATTCCCTGTATCCCACAGATGTGCTTTCCATTCTAAAGAAGGCAATGAAACTCAATACCAGGAAATCTTACATGACAGACTGGAAGAGATTTTCCCTTTGGTGTCGCAACAAGAATACCAGCCCTTCTCAGGCAGACATTAGATCAGTCTTGCAGTACCATTCATGCTTGTTTAGACAGTGTCTTTCCTACTGTTGTATTAAACTGCTTGCATATTCCGTATCCTCTTGCCTGCACAGTGCTTCATCTGTCTTCTCACTCCCCAGCAAGAATCATTTCCTAAAAGTAGTAAGGCACTCGACACCACTCAGAAGGAGCCCTGTTCCTAACTGGAGTCTAAATTAAGTACTAGAGACTCACCTTGGTCTTCTTTGAACTTGTTTACCACTGCCTCTCTAAAAATGCTCACTTGTAAGACCTCTTGGATTTTAGGTACCACTTAATGGGCCGTTAGATTAAAATATTTTGTTTGGGCCTCTCTACTGGGAGATTTTTTAGGCAAGGTCAGTGATAGTGTGTCCTTCTATTCACTTGCTGCAGTATTCTTAACCTAAGGGATCTCCTGCCTGAAGGTATAAAAAAGTCTTGTAGTGCTGTAGGGTATGTGGGATATCGCATGTAGGCTGCTCTTGGACATAGGCCATAAAAGCGACATACGCACATACTGTCCTCAGAGCTTTTCTACTGCCAGTCAGAATGCCATTCTGACTGTCGGCCTGGTCATTTCAATGTTTGTGACTTTAGCTATTTGCAGTTGGGGGATTTGTTTCTCTTACTATTGTTTTGGTTATGCCATCCAAGAAGGCAAGTGCCAGTGTGGAAAACAAATTCCACATAAGGGCAACCATTCTTGGTGTCTCTTGTTTAGGCCCTAACCATGACCACAGGTTCTGTAGCATTTGCCAGTCCTTCCTTCCAAAGACTCTTAGAAGCAGGCTTTCCTCTCTCTCTCTATATATGTATATATAGTGTATGGGGGGCATCTCGGGGTCCATCGCAGAGCCTGTCAATCTCAAGCTTTGTCTGACTTCAGGCACGGATTCACAGGCCAAGTCCAGATGTTCTTCATGTTCCACTGTTGCAGTCATCACATTTGGGTTACCTGCCTGCAGTTAGCCCTCAGTCGGCCAGAATACTAGAGTCTTAGGATTTCTGCGTCAGATGCTGTCACTTCTTCCATGACGTCAGGTCATCAGGGGTATAAAAACAGGCAGCCTACGCTATTACATCAGCCTTTCTTGCCAAGAAGGAGCCCGAAGCAGAAGCAGTTCGCAAGTGCCGGTTGGCCGCTACCTGAAATTTTCGTTTGAGTTTCAAAACCTGAAGTCTTCTAAAGCTAAGTACCCCATTGAGGATCCTTTTTTCTTGCTCTAACCGATGTCAGAAAAAGTTAACAATTGTATTGCCTGTGGAAAGCAAATACTTCAGAGATTTTCATTCTTACTGCGTCACCCAGACCTTGACGTCCCTCGCTGTCTGTTTTTTGCCTTATTTAACACCCGGACCATTCGTCATTGGGCAATCTTTGTCACTAAATTCTTTCGCTCTCATTCTCCGTGTTCTGAAATGGATGATTGCCTGATTCAGGCGGACAGTCAGGCATTGCTACTTCAGCACCTTGCATTTATAAAAAGGCTTCTCACTTCATTGGGGTACACCATCAATGAAAAGAAATCACAACTGGTGCCCAGTCAAAAGATTGCATTCCTGGGAGCAAGCTTGGACACAACTTCCCAGATGGCATTTCTCACTTCAGAAAAACAGGTCTGTCTGACAAACTACTTAAAACAAATGGCCACCAGAACCCGGCTATCTGCAAGGAAAATACTGCAAGCCCTAGGGTTCATGGCCTCGTGTATTCTGCTAATTCCATATGCAAGACTGCATATGAGGAAGCTTCAGTGGTACTTAAAATGTCTTTTGTGCCAGCATTCTCAGGACCTGGAAACAGTCAGTGTTATGTAGTCCTATCTCGCCTCCATTATTACGTGTGGGTCGGAGCCGATCCTCTGCTCTGTCTCGGCCGCTTTTAGAAAGCCTGGAAACCTCTGATTGGCTCGTGGCTAGGAGGTATCTCATGGTGCATGAGCAGAGTCCCCAAATCTCGTTTGCCACGTCTTCAGTCGGAAGCTTCTTTTGGTTGGCCGTAGCCAAGTGATTCCGTTTTATTATTACTGCTTTTGGGAGTTTTTGCTTCTAGTGAAATAGTTTCTGTCACAGTCTGTTGCTGATGGTCTTATTGTGATTACCGATTTGGGTCTTTAACTGGATTTGACCTTATTGCCATTTAATATTTACTTGGGCCTGTTGGCCGTTTGTGTGTGGTATACCGTGAGTGTGTGTTTTTTTGGCTAGACCGTTTAACTTGGAGTTTCTAGTTTTGTAGTTTTGTCCCTGTTTTTTTCTTGCACTAGGTTTGTTTGTTAGAGAATCTAGTTAACCCCCTTTTATTTTATTTTATTTTTTTGTGGGTGATAGGGCTAGATCTGCTTAAGTTAGAGGATCTAGTTCCTCTCTTGTGCGAGTGTGTTGGTTTTCTCTACCGCCATTATGTCTAAGGAACCTAAAGAACACAAACTGGTTTTAAAAAGTGTATTAAATGTTCGCAAAAAATGTCCATCACCGATGGACATAGCGTTTGTGTGTACTGCTTAGCGGCCATATATCTACAAGAAACTTGTCTCATTTGCCATTCTTTTAGCCCTAAAGTACTCCAGGAATGGAAGAATAAGCTGAATAAGCTGATTTTGAAAGGCATGTTAAAGCCTTCCTTCGAGGAAGACCTAGCCAGTTCTTCCTCTTCTGCTAGGTCGCATTCATCTAGGAAGTATAAGGGCAAGACCTCTAAACGGCCTTCTCTGGCCCCAACTTCTGCCTCTGAACCTCCACAGAAGTTGCCAAAATCGGAGTTGGTCTTTGCCTCTTTGGCTCCACAGTCTCCAGGGCCGATTGAGATTTTGGACATAGACCCTGCAGTATCGGCACCAAGTGTTTTGGCGCTGATCACTAGCAGTCCTCTTCGGAGCCGGTCAGCAAACATTCCACCGGTCTCTATTGCCTATATTGCAGAGAACAAGGTCTCCCACACTGTCCTCCAGATCCTCCAGGAGTCTATCTGAAGAATACATCGAGAAAGTGGTGCTCATACTCCAAGTTGTTGGCCTTGCCAAAATTTCTGTCGACTCCGACCCATTTGGACTCTTAGCCGACTCCTGTTACCAATCCTGCTCTTTTTCCTCCTCCAACCCGGATTGGGCCTTTGGAGCCGATATTGCTGGTACCGACTATAGTGATGTCCTCTGCTCCAGCACCCTGTGTTGTTGTCCCTGAGCAGAGTTCCGTGCCGACACTCTGCGTCCGAAGTGTCTAGGGTCTTCGGTCAGCCCCGAGGGGGACACTTGGAACCAAACTTTGATGCCAAGCCTCCCTCTTGGTGCGTCGGCCCGAGTGAGCTCGGAGCCGATCCTCTTGGAGCCATTGGCACCTACACTCTCTTTGGAGCCTAGGCGTCATTTGGAGTCTGAGG
The DNA here is from genome assembly GCF_019279795.1 of Protopterus annectens. NCBI lineage: Eukaryota > Metazoa > Chordata > Ceratodontiformes > Protopteridae > Protopterus > Protopterus annectens. The sequence continues at coordinate 631,704,012 of NC_056736.1, read as the reverse complement.
AACTGGTCTTTGTGAGGATGAGGAACATGTTGGATAGTTCATCCGCCTCGCATAGAAGTACCGATGCTATACTCCCTCAAGCGCCGACTTAGTCTCAGCATCCTCTCTCCCCCAAGATGGCAGAGACCCACAGCCTCAGGACCCCCATTTGGGTGACCCCCGATCTTCCGAGACCTCCCCAGAGGACCCCACTGAGAAGCCCCCTCTGAAGAGATCATGTAAGAAGAAGCATGTAGACTCCCCTGATGAGTCTCTCACATCTGACACTGACTTCTGAGTCGGAGGGGTCCCCTAAGTCGTCCACTGAAGATGTCTTCTTTGCAGACATGTTGGAGATCCTCAGGCAGAGGCGCGGCTGGCCCACCGTTTCCCCGTCTGATGAGGAGTCAGTGTACCTGAAGGCTTTCGGGTCTCAACCCTCAGCTTCATGCGTGTCTCCTCCATTTGATTTTTAATTACTGGATCTTGAGTCAGAAAGCTTGGCAGACTCCTGATGCCGTGGAACCGGTCCCCAGGAGGTTGAATAAATTTCTTTCCACCCCTAAAGACAAAAAATTTTTATCCAAGGGCTTACCTGTTGATGCCATGGTGGTGGCGGCAGCCACTAAGAAGGAGTGATTAGAGACTACTACTTCTATCCATCCACCCAATATGGAATCCCGAACGATGGATAGGTACGGGCAGCGCATCTTCTCTTCAGCGGCTTTTACTCTTCGATCGCTGAACTATCACACTTTGAGACTTCAGAGAGATCTCCTAAAGGAGTTAGGAGATACTCTGAAGCAGTCCCATCTACAGTGTCTACTCAGTTAGCTACTTTCACATCCATTAACTCCTCCATGCGGCTGATCTCGTATGCAGCTGATGGTGCGAGTAGGGCGGCGGGTACAGGTGTCTCCTTAAGGAGACATTCCTGGATGCGTCTATGCAACTTTGCTGAGCCTTTCAATTCTACATTCACTAATGCTCCCGTGGACGAATCCTCTCTTTTTGGACCCAAGGTGAAAGATACCCTCACCAGGTGTGAACAGGAAGGAAAGACTCTCTGCCATGGGAGTCCATTTTACCGTTCCTTCTAGATCTTACCCTAAAGGTCAGAAGAGCGGTAAAATGTGGTTCAAGAAATCAGACACCTTTCCAGGATACACAGGGTGATTCCTCCTTCAGAGGCAGGGGAGGAAGAACTAATGGTAGATGTCGCCCTAGAGGCAGGGGAAGCCCACATTATCAGGGAGGTCACAATTCCTTTCGTGACAGTCCCTGTCAGCGTTCCTGATTTGGAACCTGACTGTGCATCCCTGGAGCCGGTCAGGGGTCGCCTGTCCTTGTACCCAGAAGCCTGGCTAAATCTCACTCGAGACAAGTGGGTACAAGACATTATCACTAGAGATTACTCTATACCCTTTTCCCTTCCACCACGCCCTCCCAAAAGGATCCCAGATGTACCACCCAATCACAGGGATCAAGCGGCTATAGAGATAGAAAAGCTGCTATTAAAAAGAGTCATCCAATAGGTCCCAGCAGACCAGACAGGATTCGGAACATACTCCAGGTTCTTTTTAGTTCCAAAAAGAACAGGAGACTGGAGACCCATCTTAGACCTCAGCAGGTTAAACGAGTATGTAAAGAAGTCCAGGTTCCGAATGGTCACTCTACAATCCGTACTCCCTCTGTTAGGGAAAGACAGCTGGATGTGCTCATTAGATCTCCAGGACGCCTACTACCACATAATGATGGATAAAGCATCAAGGAGTTACCTACACTCCGGCTGGGAGCCAATCATTACCAGTTTCGGGCGCTGCCCTTTGGTCTCACCACAGCCCCCCAGGTGTTCAAATGCATGGCAGTAGTGACAGCTCATTTGAGATGTCAGGGAATCCAAGTCTTTCCATATCTGAACGATTGGCTCCTGACCGCCACCACCAGGCATTGTCTAGTTCAATCCAGAGATTCCACATTCAAGCTCTTTTCCCAGTTGGGAATCTCTATAAACTGGGAAAAATCCTCAGCTTTGCCCACTCAATCTATAACCTTTATAGGAGCAAACATAGACACAGTTTCTATGATAGCCAGGCTACCTACAGACAGAATACAGAATCTTGCACAGCAAATTTACAGGATACTTCCTCTTCGAAGAGTCAAAGCGAAGGTGATGTTGCAGCTTCTTGGAACAGTGGCATCGATCATAACCTTGGTACCATTAGCAAGACTACATATGAATATACTCCAATGGCTCCTGTCGTCCCAGTGGTCCTTTCAGCAGTTGCCTCTGCATCCCCAGATACTGATCACAGATTCATGCAAAAAGGATCTCCGCTGGTGGATTCAGCCAGGTCATCTTGCCACAGGGACTCCCTTTGTACCGCACCAACCTGTTGCCACTGTGACCACGGATGCCTCCCAGATAGGGTGGGGGGGCATTATCTAGGCAGGATTGTCCAAGGTACATGGCAAGATCAAGAGGCCCATCTGCATATCAGTGTCCTAGAGTTGAGAAGGGTGCTTCTAGCGTTGCAAGCACTTCACGACTTTCTCCCTCTAGGGACGATAGCTATCCAGGCAGACATGTTGGTATCTAAACAAACAAGGGGGAACCAGATCATACCCTTTGTCGCGAGGCCCTGCGAGTTTGGAACTGGGTGATTTCTTCCCAACGCCTTCTCATTGCAACACACATCCCGAGGGCATCCAGCGTTATAGCGGACAAGCTAAGCTGGGCAATATTATTTCACGAATGGTCTTTGAACCAGAAAGTAGCCCAGCTGATCTTCCACAAGTGGGGACAACCCTGCTGCGACCTCTTTGCCAGCCCCATCAACACCAAATGCAGCACCTATTTCTCCCTCATACCCCCTCCGGGAGAATCTCCAAGAGATGCACTCGTCCACAATTGGTCCTTGGGACTCCTTTATGCTTTTCCTCTTTTTCCACTCATTCCCAAGGTCATACAGAAAGCAATGTTGTTGGGAAGCAAGATGATCCTCATCGCACGTTACTGGCCTCGTCAGATTTGGTTCCCTTTTCTCGAGCCTCACCTGTTAGACTATCTATGGACTCTGGACCCAGTGCCAGACCTCTTAGAGTTCCTTTCAGAACTCTTTCACCAGGGTTCAGCAGCTGCTACACTCCGAGTTCAGCTGGCAGCAACATCCAGTTTTCATGTGGGGATTAATGATTCCAATCTTATGTCTCACAAACTGTGCAAATCCTTTCTTAAGGGTTCAATGTTAAGACCTCCAGTTCAAGACCCCATTCCTCCCTGGGATCTGAATCTAGTCCTTTCTAGACTTACTTTGCCACCCTTTGAACCAGCCCATCGTTGTCAGTTGAAATTCCTGTCTTGGAAGACTCTCTTTCTGGTAGCAATAACCTCAGCCAGACGAGTTTCTGAACTACAAGCCCTCTCAGTTAAACCTCCATATTTAATTTTTCACAAAGATGGGGTTTCTCTCCGGACCAGTCCTTTTATCCCTAAAGTCTGTTCTCATTTTCACTTGAACCAATCGAATTGCCAGTGTTCTTCCCTAATCTCACCAATAAAGCAGAGTGTAGATTTCATGAATTGGATGCGCATAGGCAACTGCGTTTCTATATCCACAGAACCTAAGGATTTAGAAAATCGGAACAGCTGTTCATTTCTTTTGCTGAGACGAGAATGGGCTTGCCAGTTTCTAAGGTCACACTATCGAACTGGATCTCTAATTGTATTTCTTTCATTTACACTTCTGAGGGAAAGGAGTTGCCCATTAAAGTCAAAGCGCATTCTACCAGGTCATTTTCTACTTCTGCTGCTTTCCCAGCCAGGATGCCTATTGATAATATATGTGCAGCAGCAACATGGGCTACCCCTCATACCTTCATTTCCCATTATAAATTGGATTTAACCTCCAGGGGTAGAGCCTCGTTTGGTTCCATGGTACTCTGGAGTATTTTCCAGTGAGCCACCCATTCAAAATGCTATGGACGCTATCCCACACACAGTAATGGAGGCGAGATAGGACTGCATAACCTAAAGAAGTTATGTACTCGCCATAATGTTCCATGTATGGTAGTCCATCTCGCCGAACATCATTACAAACCCATCCACCAGCCCCCTTCCTGGAGGATCTGGAAGCAGTTTTTTCTTTATCTACAGTGGTTTATACCATAAAGGTCACCTTTATTACAGTTTGTTCTTCCGGACCTTTGTCCTTTTCCTGTCTTATCCTGATAGACTAGTAGCAAACAAGATCTGGGGAATGTGCTCATGCACCATGGGATACCTCCTAGCCATGAGCCAATCAGAAGTTTTCAGGCTTTCTAAAAGCGGCAGAGTCGGAGCTGAGGATTGGCTCCAAACCCACACGTAATAATGTTTGGCAAGATGGACTACATACATGGAACGTTATGGTGAGTACATAACTTTTTTCCAATCATATGTTGTCCAGAGTTCCTTTGGTGGGCAGAAGCATGCAACCACAACAAGGGACTGCTTTTCACTCAACTCTTCGCCGCATAAACCCTGACAACAGACGCATCAGACTATGCATGGGTGGGGCTCACATGGCAGGCAAATGCATTCAGGGCCACTGGAGGCCAGGCCAAAGTTTCCTGCACATCAATCAAAAAGAGATGCTAGCTGTACAGAATGCTCTGACAGCCTTCAAATACCTAATCCTTCCAGGACAACTGCTTATAAAAACAGGCAATCCCACAGTTATGTGGTACATAAGCAGGGGGGAACCCATTCTTACCCACTCTGCAAGTTAGAGATGGCCCTGTGGAACACAGCCTTGAGCAACCAAGTGCATCTACAAGCTCAATTCCTGCCAGGCAAACAAAATTCACTGGCAGATGACTTGAGCAGAAATCTCTTAGACCCACACATGTGGAAATTGGAGCCCAACACCTTCAACCTTCTAATCCAGAGGTGGGGGACACCGGAGGTGGACCTCTTTGCCTACCCAGAGAACCACCAGTTGAGCAAATTCTGCACCTGGAACCCTCACAGCAGGGCCTGGAAGGTGGATGCCCTATCCTTCCAATGGGAAAACCTCTCCATTTATGCCTTTCCCTCTCTGCCCCTCCTCTTAAAAGTACTACTCCAGATAAAACAGGACAGGCCAAGGGCAATTCTTATTGCCCTCTTGCAGAGTCTGATAATGCCACCCTGGCACCTTCACCAGACTCCTACTCTGCTTGTCTCAGCAGGATCGACAGATTTTGCACCCACAGTTGCAAACCCTAAACCTTGCAGCCTGGCTTATCCCCTGTGTACACCACCAGCAACCCTCAGCAAACGGGTGCTGGACGTCATTCTTGAAGCCAGAAGGCCTAGTACTAGGAAATCCTATGCTGAAAAGTGGAAAAGATATTGTTCTTGGGATCAGTCTCAAGGGAAGGAAACAGCAGTGCCCTCCTTAACTCTAATTCTGGATTACCTAACATCTAATTCTGGATTACCTAACAGAGCTACTCCACAGAGGCCTGTCCTCCTCCATTAAGATTGATGCCTCTGCCATCTCAGCTCATTGTAATGCTGAGCCACCTCTATTTTCTCACCCTCTCATCAAGCGGTTCCTGAGAGGGGCTAACAACTTAAGCCCCCCCCCCTAGGAGAGCAACCTGCTGCTTCAGCAGAGTTAAATTCCTCTCTTGGAAAACAGCCTTGCCATAACTTCAGCAAGAAGAGTGTCTGAGTTACAGGCACTAATGCCTGTGGAAACCTTCATTATTTTCCATGCTGACAGGGTTTTCCTCAGGACTAACCCGTCCTTTATGCCTAAGGTGGTGTCCAGTGGGGTTTTAAACTAATCCATCCATTTGCCAGCCTTCTTCCCTAACCCTCAGAATAAAGGGGAAAGGATCCTGCACTCCTTGGACGTTCACAGACAGCTCAGGTTCTACCTTGACAGAACTAAACCTTTCATAAAATCTGATCAGTTGCTAGTCAGCTTTGATACAGGGGCAGAGGATAAGGCCATTTCAAAACAAACCATTTCCAAAACGCACTGCATCCATTTCTGCTTCAAGCACCATGGAAATCCTACCTCACATGGATCAGACCACATTCCACTAGGGCTACTTCCACCTCTACAGCATTTCTCAGGGGAGTCCCTACCAGGGACATTCTGGAAGCTACAACCTGGAGTTCTGTACACACCTTCACCGAGCATTACCACTTATTTTTTTCTAAATTCGGAGCTGGATTTGCTACAGCAATCTTACAAAGCCTGCTAGCCAGCCCTAACACTTCTTGACTGCCTCCACCCACCACCCTTCCTCAGCTTTGGGAATCAACCTAAGTGTGATGACTGCAGCAGTGAAACATGAACAACGTAGTACAGTTGTGTACACTTACCATAAATGTAAATTTTCTAGTGTATTCACTGTTGCAGTCCTGGTTTCCCTCCTTCCAACCCCCTGGATGTTCTTCGTGTTTCACTGTTGCAGTAGCCCTCAGTCGGCCTGATTATCAAAGTCTTGGGTCCTCCGTTGGTTGCTGTCTCATCTTCCATGAAGTCAGGTAGTCAGGGGTATAAAGCATGCAGCTGACGCCATTACATCAGTCTTTCTTGCCGTGCGTTGCCCGAAGCAGTTCTCAAGTGCAGGTCGGCCGACTCCTGACATTTTTGTTTTCGGGTTTCAGAACTGAAGTTTTCAACTAAAGCGAAGTACCCCGTTGGGTTAACTTTTTCTTCCTCCAAACCGATGTCAGTAAAAGTCAATAATTGTATTTCTTGTGGAAAGCCAATACCTCAAAGATTTTCATTCATACGTACTGTATTCCTGACCACGATGTACCTTGCTGTCAGTTTTGTGCCATATTTAAACAACGAGCTATTCGTCGTCGCTATATTTACACTTCTAAATATTTTGGTACTCTGTTCAATTATCCAGATATGGCTTCAGTAAGCCACCCGACTACCGACATTCCGAAAAAACACAAAGATAGACAGAGATGGGCCGCCTTGGTCCAAAGCTGCTGACGGCGCTTCTTCTAAGGTAGTCACCAGTTCGCTGGTACTCAGTGAGGCGCTTTCGCAGCCCCTGATACCCACTATTTCAAATTCCACTGTGCAGGCACCGGATGTCCTTCAAGAATGCAACTGCAGTCATAACATATGGGTTGTCCTGCCTCAGGCAGCCCTCGGTCGGCCGGATTCCAAAGTCTGGGTCCGACGTCGGCTGATGTCGCATTTCTCTCCGTCAGAGCGGCTGGAGTATATAAGCATCAGCCGACGCCATTTTCTTCAGTCTTTCTTGCAGCGCGGTGCCCGAAGCAGAAGCAGTTCGCAAGTGCCGGTCGGTCAGCTCCTGTACTTTTCGAATCCGAAGTCATCAAAAAAGCTAAGTACCCCGTTGGGGACCTTTTCTTGCCTCAGCCGATGTCAGAAATTACTGAAAAAGTTAACAATTGTCTGTCTTGTGGTAAACAAATACCTCATAAGGATTTCCACTCTTACTGTCTTCCTTGCCTTGGCCCAGACCACGACGTCTCGGCCTGTGTCGCCTGTGCTCGCTTCAATAAGCGCACTCTCAGGTGCCGGGCGGAGTTCACTGAAGACTTTTTCGTCGAAAAATTTGCTTATACAATGCCGTCGGAACTTCCAACATCGCAAACTCCCAAGAAACGAAAAGACCGGGACCGACATCCTCGGCCCGCGTCTACCACCGACTCCACGCCAAAACCTACTGCGTGTGCTCCGGTTCCTCCTGAGACGGTTATTCCACCGCTCCGAACCGAAGACACCGCATTACCGATGACTGCGATACCGGATACCACTCCGCCAGTTATAGATTTTTCTCCGGATACTGAAACCGAGGAAATGCCCGAGACCATTGCTGTAGATAAGGTCACTCCTGCACGTGGTGCTGCTAGGCCTCCTATGGCCATGTCTATTAAGGCCTACACTCGTTCTAAGGCAGCCAGCAAGACCAAGCACCTTGCTGCTAAAGCCTTACCTCAGCCTACTCCTGAGACACAAATCATGACTATGGCCGCAGACTTAATTTCCATGATTAGAGGTTCACAGGCCCATCCTGAGAGAGGATCCCAGCCTCCTTCTGATAAGAGGCCCCGGGTTGAACCCTCTGACCCTATCCCTTCAGATGAAGATTCTGAGGACTCTGTCCACTCCGATGGCCAGGAAGAGCTCTTCCAGACCTATGAGCACTCGGATGCAGAGGATTCCATCCCCCTCGGCCTCCCCTCCTGAGGATATTTCTTTTGGGGAAGTACTGCATACCATGAGGGAACATTTCAAGTGGCAAGGCCAGGAATATTCTGATTCCAGAAAGCGCCTTCGAACCTTCCTTAAAAAGCCCCAGTACAGGCCCTTAGCTATTCCTCCTGTGCTTGATGTTTTGGATGATCTATATTCTGACTCCAGTGTTACCCCTGATTCTCTTCCTCCTGCTCCAGCCAAGCCAGACAGATATTACAGGGTCCCAGAAACACATTCCCATTTATTCAGGGCCCATGCTGTTGATTTAGAAACTATTTCTCAGGGACCTAAAGGTGTTTCAGCTTCCACCTCTAAAAATCCCTTACCTTCCAACAGGGAAGCTAGGTCATTAGAGAGATGGGGTAAAAAGGTCTACACCTCCACTACTTTATCTATGAGAGCTCTAAATTGCCTCTTTTATATGTTACAACCCTCAGGATTACCTGTTAGATGATTTACAGAAAACACTGGCCTCTCCTGATCCTTTAGACAGGAAGTCTTTGCAGGAAGCTGTACATAACTCTCAGCAAGTCAGAAATCACTTTCTGCAGTGTGGATATGATGCATTGGAAGCTTCATGTAGGGCAGCTATGACAGGGGGCAGTCATTCGTATGCATGCATGGTTAAAAGAACAACCTCTACCAGATCATGTTAAGGCAAAACTTCTGGATGCACCCTTGGAAAAGAACAAGCTTTTTGGTGCTACTGCTAAAGATGTGTTAAAGTCCATCGAGGAAAAAGCAAAATCAGTTCAGACGGTCAAAGATTTCCTCCAGGTTCAGCAGGAATTGGCCTTCAAAAAACTGGTCCTTTCCTAATCCTGAAAAATTTCAAAGGGGTAAAAACAGGCGTGGCCGAGGAAGAGGACAATACAGAGGTCCTTACAGGGGACGACAATGGCAGCCAGCAAACCAAAGAAGTGACACAGGGGTCTCCCCTGCCCCACAGGCACAATCTCAATGACTTTCCTCTACGTCCGCTGACCAAGGAGCAAATAGAAGCTCCCTTGGGCGGAAAATTATCTCTGTTTTCAAGCAATTGGCACAGATTGACAAAGGACAAATGGATTTTGGACATTATAGATCAAGGTTACAGGTTCCATTTTCATACCTTACCAAGAAAACAAGGCATGCCAAACCTACCACAAAACCAGAGGGCAGAGGCTATCGAGCAAATTTCTCTGCTTGCTCAGATCAAAGCAATACAGAGAGTTCCACAACAAGAACAAGGCCAGGGGTTTTACTCAAGACTGTTCCTTGTTCCAAGAAAAGAAACTCAATGGAGACCAATACTGGATTTGTCCGCATTAAACACTTTTCTCATAGTACCAAAGTTCAAAATGCTGACTCTACAGCAACTCCTTCCCATGCTGGGCAACGGGTCTTGGCTGATTACTCTGGACCTCAAGGAGGCATACCTGCATGTCCCTATCAGACACAGCTGCAGAAGATACCTCAGATTTCTTGCAGGGCCAGAGCATTATCAATTCTCAGCATTGCCATCTGGCTTATCTACTGCGCCCAGAGTATTCACAAAATGCCTGGCTTCAGTAATTGCTCATTGCAGGCTCCAGGGGATCCAAATTTACCCATACCTGGACGACTGCCTCATACAAGCGGACAACAAATTGATGTTGACAAAAAACTTGAACTATGTCATACAATTACTTCAGGCTCTGGGATACACAGTCAACTTCCAAAAGTCAAGACTTCAACCATCCCAGCAAATAACCTTCTTAGGAGCCAATCTAGACACAGCCTCTCAAATGGCTTACCTGACAGAAGACAAGCAAGAGAAGTTAACTCATTATTTCAAAGGTTTGGCAAAACTCACCCAGATGACTGCAAGGAGATTCCTACAGGCCCTGGGTTACATGGCATCCTGCATTCTCCTGGTTCCATTAGCAAGACTACACATGAGAAAGCTTCAATGGTACCTAAAAAGCCTTTGGTCTCAGCACAGCAACAACTTAGAGGCAACCATTCCGCTCATTCCATGCCTACAAAAGGAATTCCTATGGTGGGCCTCGGTAAGCCAGGCAAACACAGGTATGTCATTCAGAAAACCTCAGATAACACAGACCATGACCACAGACGCCTCAGACCTTGGATGGGGGGGCGCACATGGAAGGCAGATGTATACAAGGACAATGGTCTCCAAAGGAAACACATCTGCATATAAACCAAAAGGAAATGCTGGCAGTAATGCATGCCATCGAGGCCTTTCGACAACAACTTCAGCAAGGCCATTTATTGATACGGACAGACACCACCACTGTGATGTGGTATATAAACAAGCAAGGGGGCACCCATTCTTACCCCCTTTGCAGACTGACAATGAATCTTTGGGAAAAATCACTGAGCCTAAACATACAGTTACAATCCCAGTTTGTTCCAGGCAAAGACAATGTGCTGGCGGACAGCCTAAGCAGGAATTTCATAGATCCACACATCTTCACACATCTCACCTCGACATGGGGCAGGCCAGAAGTAGACCTATTTGCCTCTCACCTCAACCATCATCTACAAAAATACTGTTCAAGGACATACCATCCACAAGCTTGGAAAATAGATGCTCTTTCATTCAACTGGAACTTCCTAAAAATCTATGCATTCCCACCTCTGCCACTGATGACCACGGTATTACTAAAGATCAAAGCAGAGAGACCCAAGGGGATCCTAATAGCTCCAGACTGGCCAAGACAACACTGGTACCCACTACTACGGAGCATATGTCACAACAAGAAGTGGGCCCTTCCACAATGGCCCCTACTTTTGACTCAACACAACTTCAAAACAGTGCATCCAAACCTTCAGACACTACAGCTAACAGCATGGGAGATCCCATGAATAACCTCAATCTATCTCTCTCCAAGGAAGTTCAGCAGATATTAACAGAAGCTCGAAGACCATCCACCACAAAGGTTTACTTAGCAAAATGGAAGAGATTCAGCATTTGGAATGCCAGCAAGGGACATGATGCATCATTATTGAACATCCCACTCATCCTGGAATACTTGGCAGATATGCTACAGAATGGACTCTCATATTCTTCCGTAAAGATACATGCTTCAGCTATTTCAGCTAGATATAATACCGATCCGCCTGTGTTTTCACATCCTTTGCTAAGGCAATTCCTCAGGGGACTCAAGAACATTAAGCCACCAAGAAAGGCTCCAGTGCCAGCTTGGGACCTCAACTTTGTCCTAGAAAAACTGACTCTACCTCCGTTTGAGCCAGCAGCTTCAGTGGACTTACAATTTCTCTCATGGAAGACAGCTTTCCTGTTGGCAATTACCTCAGCAAGAAGGGTTTCGGAATTACAGGCCCTAATGGCAATTCCACCATTCATAATCTTTCACAGACAGGGTCTCCTTAAGAACCAACCCTACTTTTATGCCAAAGGTGGTATCTAGGGTTTCTTTAAATCAAGCTATTCATCTGCCTGCTTTCTTCCCCAATCCTGAGAACAAAGGGGAAAGACTGTTACATACTTTGGACATCCACAGACAACTTCGCTACTACCTGGACAGAACCAAGACCAGTAGGAAGTCTGATCAACTTTTTGTAGCTTACGCCCCTGGAGTACAAGGAAAAGCAATTTCAAAACAGACTATTTCAAAATGGATTGGACATTGCATCAGATTTTGTTATTCCTTCCATGGGAAGAATGTTCCAGCCAATGTCAGACCACACTGCACCAGAGCTATAGCCACCTCTACAGCATTCTTAAGAGGGGTGCCTACAAAGGACATTCTAGAAGCTGCTACATGGAGCTCCGTGCATACATTTTCCAAACACTACAATCTCCCTCTATACTCCAGATCCAGAGCAGGCTTTGCTTCGGCAGTCCTGCAGGGTTTGATTGCCACACCATCTCTTTCCTAGAGCATTCCTCCTCCCCCAGCTAAGCTATGGTATTCTACCCATATGTTATGACTGCAGTTGCATTCTTGAAGGACATAGTACAGTTTTGTACCTACCATAAATGTAGATGTCCGATAGATATGCAACTGCAGTCGGATTTTCCCTCCCTCCATACCCCTCTATGCCTTGGGTCCACTCCTATCCCTGTTTCTCTTAGCTGGGGATATCTGTTATGGTGTATCTGTTTATTGCTTACTTATTTGTCTGGAATCCTGTTTTTGTCTTCCAATTTGACTACAGCCTTCCTTGGAGGGCACCTGGCATCTGGGGCAAGAAACACTGAAGAAAAATGGCGTCGGCTGATGCTTATATACTCCAGCCGCTCTGACGTCGGAGAGAAATGCGACATCAGCCGACGTCGGACCCAGACTTTGGAATCCGGCCGACCGAGGGCTGCCTGAGGCAGGACAACCCATATGTTATGACTGCAGTTGCATATCTGTCGGACATCTACATTTATGGTAGGTACAAAACTGTACTCTTCTGAGGGTGTATTCAGGCTTACTGACTTGCATATTAAACAGATGCCATCTTCTTCTAGGCCTAAAACTCAATCCATGCCTCGAAAACCGACGCTCAAACCGCATGGTCAGGCCTCTATGCTAAAAAACAAATTATAAGAATGGTTGAAGACCTTATTACTTTAATCAGGGGAAGCCAGCATTCCCCCTCTAAGAGACCTAGGACTGAATTTGCTTATGATTCTTCTGATCAGGATTCTGAAATTTGTTTCCTCTGATAACCAGGATTTACCCTTCTCTACCTATGAGGATTCTGATGCAGAGGAATCTATTCCCTCTGCTTCTCCTCCAGAGGATTTCTCTTTTGGTGAAACATTGCATACTCTTAGGGAGCATTTCCGCTGGGAAAGCCAGGATTATTCTTATTCTAAGAGGAGGCTTAGGGATTTCTTACTCCTGCCCCAACGCGGGCCTTTAGCTATCCCCCCTGTACTGGACATTATTGATGATGCCTTTTCGGAGTCTTGCTTGGCCCCTGACTCCTTACCTCCTGCTCCCAGAAAACCAGACCGATGTTAGAGGGTTCCTGATTCTCACAAGTTCTTTTTTAGAAATCCTATTGTGGATCCTGAGACCATTTCACAGGGACCCAAGGGCATTAAGGCCACTACTGCAAAAAATCCTACCAGGACATACTGTTGAATCATCTAGTGTTTGTACAAAAAGTGCTAAATTATCTGGGGTACACCATAAACGAAAAGAAATCACATCGGGTACCCTGCCAACAAATTGTATTCCTGAGAGAAAGCTTGAACACAACTTCCCAGATGGCTTTCCTCATGCCAGAGAAACAAGTTCATTTGACAGCTTACTTCAAACTAATGGCCACAAAGGCCCTGTTATCTTGACAAATACTGCAAGCCTTGGGGTTCATGGCCTCCTGCATTCTTCTAATTCCATATGCAAGACTGCATATGAGGAAACTACAATGGTATCTAAAAAGCCTATGGTGTCAACATTCTCAGGATCTAGAAGAAATTATTTGTTATACCTTGCCTACAATTAGAGTTCCTTTGGTGGGCAGAGGCCTGCCACTAAAACAAGGGACTGCCTTTCACTCTACCCCCTGCCGCCCAAACCCTAACAGTCGCATCAGACTATGCATGGGGGGCTTAATTGGCAGGGAAGTGCATTTAGGGCAAATGGAACCAAAGTCAAATGCACCTGCATATCAATCAAAAAGAAATGTTCGCTGTACAGAATGCTCTGACAGCCTTCAAGGACCACATTCTTCCAGGGCAATTAACACCACTGTTATGTGGTACATAAACAAGCAGGGGGGAAACCCTCTCATACCCTCTCTGACGACTAGTAATGGCTCTGTGGAACACAGCTTTGAGCTTACAAGTGCACCTACAGGCTCAATTCCTGCCAGGAAAGCTCAATACACTGGCAGACTATCTAAGTAGAATCTCATGGACCCACACAAGTGGAAACTGGAACCAAGGACATTCAACATGTTGATAAACAAATGGGGGAGGCAAACAGGTCTATCAATTGGACAAATTCTGCACAAGGACTCCTCACAAACAAGCTTGGAAAGTGGATGCCCTGTCCTTAACCTGGAATCTGTTTATGCCTTTCCTCCTCTGCCTCTCCTCTACAAGGTACTACTAAAGATCAAACAGGACAAACCAAGGATGATAGTGATTGCACCAGACTGGCCAGGCCCTCTCTGGTACCCCCTCTTACGCAGTGTGTCACTGTTGGCACCATGGCACCTGCCTCAGACCCCTACCCTGCTGTCCCAGCAGTAGGGCCAGATTCTGCACCCTCAGCTTCATACCCTGAACCTGGCAGCTTGGCTAATTACCTGATCTCTGTTACCATTCCTCAGTAAACAATTGTTGGATGTCATTCTGGAGGCAAGGAGGCCTAGTACTAGAAGATCTTGTGCTGAAAAATGGAAAAGATTCCGTTTCTGGCACCAAACTCGGGGGATAGGCACAGCAGTGCCCAATTTACTTCAGATTCTTCAATACTTAACTGAGATGCTTCACAAGGGCCTTTCCTTTTCTTCCATCAAAATCCATGTCTCAGCCATTTCAGCTCATTACAACACAGAACCACCCCTGTTCTCTCATCCTCTGCTCAAGGAGTTCCTCAGAGGGGCCAAAAACCTAAGACCACCCAGGAGAGCTCCTACTCCAGCCTGGGACCTTAACTTTGTATTGGAAAAACTTACTCTACCACCTTTTGAGCCAGCTGCAAATGCAGAGCTGAAATTCCTTTCTTGGAAAACAGCCTTCCTTTTAGCTATCACTTAGCTAGAAGGGTGTCTGAATTACAGGCCCTTATGGCAGTGTAGCCTTTCATCATCTTTCATGCGGACATGGTGCCCCACGGGACCAATCCTTCCTTCATGCCCAAGGTAGTATCCAGTGTGGCTCTTAATCAGTATATTCATTTGCCAACCTTCTTTTCTAATCCACAGAACAAAGGGGAACGGATACTGCACTCCTTAGATGTGCACAGACAACTTAGATTTTACTTGGACAGGACTAAACTTGTCAGGAAATCTGAACAGCTGCTGGTGGCATTTGTTACAGGGGCAGAGGGGAAGGCCATTTCAAAGCAAACCATTTCTTAATGGATAGGCCATTGTATTAATTTCTGCTATAAGCACCATGGAAAACGTATCCCAAAGGGGATAAGACCTCATTTAACCAGGGCTGCATCTACCTCTACAGCCTTTCTCAGAGGTGTCCCTACCAGGGACATCCTAGAAGCTGCTACCTGGAGTGTTCTGTACATACTTTCACCAAGCATTACCATTTGCCAATATTCTCTAAATCCAGAGCTGATTTTGCCACTGCAGTCTTGCAGGGCCTTATAGCTGGTCCTAATGATATCTAAATTCCTCTTCCCATCCTTAGCTTTGGGAATCTACCCAAATGTGATGACTGCAACAGTGAAACACGAAGAACATAGTACAGTTGTGTGTACACTTGCCATAAATGTAGATGTTCGAGTGTAATCACTGTTGCAGTCCTGGTTACCCTCCCTCCAGCCCCCTGACTTTTTTTGGCTGTATCTCTATTCCTTTTAACTATGCTTAAAAGCTTTTTGCTGTATTTGCTTTTTTGTTAGAGGTATAACCTTGTTTATATTTAATTGCTTCTCATTAGGGGGCACCTGACATCCGGGGCAAGAAAAAACGATGTAATGGCGTCGGCTGCATGCTTTATACCCCTGACTACCTGACGTCATGGAAGATGAGACAGCAACTGACGCAGGACCCAAAACTTTGATAATCAGGCCGACTGAGGGCTGCTGCAAGCAGATAACCCAAATGTGATGACTGTAACAGTAAATACACTCTTAACATCTACATTTATGGTAAGTGTACACAAGTGTACTTTTTTTTCCCTATCTTTCTACCTCTCCTCTCTATGGCCATTCTTAATGTCATTGGTATTTACTTTTTACTGGTGGTGTTCCCTCCATATACTAGCTTCCTATTTGGGGGCTCCTGACATTTGGGGCAAGAAAAACTGATGTAGTGGTGTCTGCTGCTTGTTTTTATACCCCTGACATCATGGAAGAAGCGACAGCGTCCAGCACAGAAATCCCAAGACTCTTGTATTCTGGCCAACTGAGGGCTGCATGCAGGCAGATAACCCAAGTGTGATGACTGCAACAGTGAATACACTTGAACATCTTCATTTATGGTAGGTGTACACAACTGTATTTTCTGAGGCCACCTTGACTTCCGCCACAAGCGCATCTGTGGAGATCGAACCGGCGTCTGATCAGGATTTTGTGGGGGAACCTAGGCTCAAAAGTACAGCGGGTTCTAGGTGGAAGTACCCTCACACCTAAAGAGAAGAGATAGTCAGATACATTTGAATGTAGACCTTAGTCTGGTTCTCCGATGTTGCATAGGATTGTGTCTCCTGCAAAGAAAAAAAAAGATTAAGCATTTATCCCCTACCAGAGATGCCCCTACAGATTGGCAAGCCTTTTCTCAGATAGTTTCAGGCCTTCATTGCACTCAAGCCACCTTCCTCTCAGACTGCTTCTAACAGACAGATGCTTCCCAACCTTCTCAAAAAAGGATTTGGGGACAATGACTCGCCTGATTTTTTTCGTTGATGAAGAGGAATCCGTGGATTATTCCACACAAATCTGTTCTCCCCAGAAATGTTTCCCCTGAAGAGGAGTCTGTGGATGTTGACTCCCCTTGTGGGGGAGATATCCTTTGAAACTCCCCTGAAAATGGAAGAGCAGTCTAAATGGGATACTTCCCAAATTTGTGAAGTCCTGAAAAGATGTCAACTTCTACAAGTTGATGCCCGTGGCCACTCTGCAGATGTCCTATTCTCATGTTGCAGTATTCCAAACCCTTGGGTTTTCCTCTCTTGCTACCTGAACGACCAACCAGTATAGAAATGCTTCTAATCACTACAGGGTACATGGGATGTCTGATGTTGGCTAAAGGAGCATGAGCCGTAAAAATGTGACATCTGCATGTACCAAACCTCAGAACCTCTCTGCCGCCAGTCGAACGTCAGCTGAGGTCCTTCAAGGATGCATCTGCAGTCATCACATATGGGTTGTCCTGCCTCAGGCAGCCCTTCGGTCGGCCGGATTCCAAAGTATGGGTCCGGCGTCGGCTGATGTCGCCCTTTCCCCGACGTCACAGCGCCTGGGGTATAAAAGCGTCAGCCGACGCTATCTTCCCCAGTCTTTCTTGCCACGTGGTGCCCGAAGCAGAAGCAGTTCGCAAGTGCCGGTCGGCCAGCTCCTGTAATTTCGCTATCCGAAGACTTCAAAAGCTAAGTACCCCGTTGGGGACTCTTTCTTGCCTCAGCCGATGTCAGAAAAAGTTAATAATTGTTTAACTTGTGGGAAACCAATACCTCATAAGGATTTCCACTCTTATTGTCTTCTTTGCTTAGGCCCAGACCATGACGTCTCGGCCTGCCCTGCCTGTGCTTCCTTCAACCGACGCACTCTTAGACGTCGGTCGGAGTTCACAGAAGAGTTTTTTGGGGATAGTTTTGCTTACAGAATGCCGTCGGAAACCCCGACATCTCATTTAATTAAGAAACAGAAAGACAAGGACCGACACTCGCGGGCCGCGGTTTCGGCTGAAACCGCGGCTAGGCCTACCGCGAGTGTCTCGGTCTCGGCTGATACAGAGTCCTTGGAACTTCCGAACCCTGAAATAATACAACCGACAGCCTCGGTCCTGGAGGCTCCTACCGAGTCGGTTACAGAATTGCCTTCCGAAACTGGTGTTTTGGAATCTTCCGACACCATACCTTTAGATAAAGCTACACCAGCACGTGGTGCAGCCAGGCCTCCTGCATCCATGTCTATTGAGGCCTTCACCAGGGCTAAAGCTGCAAAACATTCTAAAGCCATGCCTCCCAGAGTTATTCCTCAGGGACCTTCTTCTAGTTCACAGATTTTAACTTTAGCAGAGGACCTGATCTCCTTAATTAGGGGCTCTCAGCCTCATCCGGACAGGGGCTCCCAACCCCCTCTAGACAAAAGGCCCAGGATGGATCCCCCTGATCCCCTTTCCTCAGAGGAGGCCTCTGTTGGCTCTGATCACTCAGACTACCAGGAGGAGGCTTATTCGCCTCTGAGGATTCGGATGCAGAGGAATCTATTCCCTCAGCCTCCCCTCCTGAAGAGCTTTCCTTTGGGGAAGACCCTTCACACTTTGAGAGAGCATTTCAAATGGCAGGGCCAGGAATATTCTGATTCCAGGAAAAGACTAAGAACTTTTCTTCATTTACCTCAGCATAGACCTTTGGCTATTCCTCCCGTTTTAAATGTGATTGATGATGTATATTCTGACTCTAGTATGACCCCTGACACTCTGCCTCCGGCCCCTGTTAAGCCGGATAGGTATTACAGGGTCCCGGACACACAATTTTCTTTATAAGGCCCACTCTGCTGACCCTGAAACTATTTCACAGGGCCCTAAAGGGGTTGCAGCTGTTACTACTAAGAACCCACTCCCCTCTGCAAAGGAGTCCAGGGCATTAGAAAGATGGGGTAAAAAAGTGTATACTTCTGCCACTCTTGCTATGAGGGCATTAAATTGTCAATTTCACATGATACAGTATCAAGAGTATTTGTTAGAAGAAATGCATAAGAAATTGTCTTCTTCTGAACCCCTTGACCGTAAATCCCTTCAGGATCTGGTACATAATTCCCAGCAGGTTGGCAACCATTTCTTGCAGTGTGGTTATGCATTGGAAGCTTCATGTAGGTCAGCAATGACAGGTGTTGTCATACGCAGGCTTGCTTGGCTGAAGGAACAGTCTCTGCCAGAACATGTTAAAGCTAAGCTTTTGGATGCTCCACTGGAAAAGCAAAAGTTATTTGGTTCCACTGCTCAAGACGTCCTAAAGAAATTTGAGGAAAAGGCAAAATCTGTACAAATAGTTAAGGATTTTCTTCAGGTCCAACCGCCTAGATTCAGCAGAAACTGGCCTTCCAAGAATTGGTCCTTTCCTGACACAGAAAGATTTCAAAGGGGCAGAAACAGGCGTGCCAGAGGTAGAGGCCAAGCTAGGGGCTCCTACAGAGGCCATCAATGGCAACCTCCAATCCAGACGGGCAGTTCAGGATCTGCAACTGCTACACAAGGACAAACTCAATGACTCTGCTTTGACTCCGCCAACCAGGGCTCAATTAGAAGCACCTTTGGGCGGAATGCTTTCTTTATTCTCAAGAAATTGGCACAACATTACAAGAGACAAATGGACACTCCAAATAATAGACAACGATTACAGGTTCCATTTCCACACATTGCCAAAAAGAAAAGGCATACAAGGTCTGCCACCAAATCAAAGGACAGAGGCTTTGAAACAAATCTCAAATTTACTACAAATGAAAGCCATAGAAAAAGTTCCTATTTCAGAACAAGGCCTAGGATTCTACTCCAGACTATTCCTTGTTCCAAGAAAAGAGCATCAATGGAGACCTATTCTCGACTTGTCCGTACTGAATACTTATCTCATTGTGCCAAAATTCAAAATGCTGACTCTACAGCAACTCCTTCCCATGCTGGGCAAGGGGTCTTGGCTGCTTACTCTAGACCTCAAGGAGGCATACCTGCATGTCCCTATCAGACAGAGTTGCAGAAGATACCTCAGATTTCTTGCAGGGTTAGAGCATTATCAATTCTCAGCATTGCCCTTTGGCTTATCTACTGCACCCAGAGTATTCACGAAATGCCTGGCATCGGTAATAGCACACTGCAGACTCCAGGGGATTCAAATCTACCCATATCTGGACGACTGCCTTATACAAGCGGACAACCAACAAACTCTGATAAAGGACTTAAATTATGCCATCAATCTTCTACAGGCCTTGGGATATACAGTCAACATGCACAAATCAAGACTTGTTCCATCCCAAAGAATAACCTTTCTGGGTGCGGATCTAGATACAACCACCCAAATGGCTTATCTCACAGAAGAAAAACAAAGTCAACTACCAGATTACTTCAAGAATCTGACAAGACAAACTCAGCTGACTGCAAGGAAAACCCTGCAGGCCCTGGGTTACATGGCATCCTGTATTCTTTTGATTCCGCAAGCAAGGCTGCATATGAGAAAGCTACAGTGGTACCTAAGGAGTTTATGGACTCAGCACAGTCACAGTTTGGAAACTTTAATCCCACTTATTCCATGCCTTCACAAGGAATTTCTGTGGTGGGCTCAGGCCAGCCAGTCCAACAGAGGGCTGCCCTTCACAAAGCCAAAAACCTCCCAAACTATTACAGCAGACGCTTCAGACCTAGGTTGAGGAGCACACATGTAGGGCAGAGGTATCCAAGGACAGTGGTCACGAAAAGAGCTACGCATGCACATAAATCAAAAAGAAATGCTAGCAGTGATACATGCAGTCGAGGCCTTCAAACTCTTTCTGCATCAAGGCCATCTTCTAATAAGGGCAGAGACAACACCACAGTTATGTGGTACATAAACAAGCAAGGAGGTACCCATTCTTACCCTCTGTGCAGACTGGCAATGAATCTATGGGATCTTTCCTTGAAACTCAATATACAGCTACAAGCTCAGTTTATGCCAGGGAAGGACAATACACTGGCGGACAGCTTAAGCAGAAATATCATGGATGCACACGAATGGATGCTGCACCCAGACATTTTTCAACAGATAACACAATCTTGGGGGAGCCCGAACATAGATCTATTTGCATCCCCCCACAATCATCAACTAAAGAAATTCTGCTCAAGGACATACCACCCACAAGCGTGGAAAGTGGACGCCCTCTCTTTCAGCTGGAGAAATCTGACAGTGTATGCATTTCCTCCTATTCCATTAATGACCAAGGTGTTACTGAAGATCAGGGCAGAGCAGCCAAAAGTGATTCTGATAGCTCCGGACTGGCCAAGACAACACTGGTACCCACTGCTAAGGAGCATGTCACGTACGAAGCCATGGCCCCTACCTCTATGGCCACTTCTACTGACACAGCTCCGTTACAAAACTCTACATTCCAACCTGAAAACATTGCAACTAACAGCGTGGAGAATACCTTGACTCCTCCTCAGGATAAGCTATCCCAGAGAGTAAAGAATATTATTCTGGAAGCTCGCCGCCCTTCCACAAGGAAGGCATATTCAGCAAAGTGGAAAAGATTTCTCATCTGGAACACCACAAAGGGCCTAGATGCGACAATGATGAACATGGCACATATCCTGGAATATTTGGCAGAAATGTTCCGCAATGGACTGTCTTACTCTTCTATTAAGATTCATGCTTCAGCAATTTCAGCAGAGTACAATACTGATCCTCCTATCTTTCCTCATCCTCTCCTAAGACAGTTTCTAAGAGGAATCAAAAACATCAAACCTCCTAGGAAACCGCCTCTACCTGCCTGGGACCTTAACTACGTGTTGGAAAAACTAACACTGCCTCCATTTGAACCAGCAGCATCTGCAGATCTACAGTACCTCTCATGGAAGACTGCTTTCCTCCTGGCAATAACCTCAGCAAGAAGAGTTTCGGAATTGCAGGCCCTGATGGCAGTTCAGCCATTTATTATTTTCCATCAGGATATAGTTTCATTAAGAACTAATCCTACTTTTATGCCAAAGGTGGTATCCAGGGTTTCATTGAATCAAGCCATTCATTTGCCTACATTCTTCCCAAATCCACAAAACAAAGGGGAGAAACTGCTGCACACCCTGGACATTCACAGACAGTTGCGCTACTACTTGGACAGAACTAAAGGTTTCAGAAAAACTGACCAGCTGCTGGTAGCTTATGCTGCTGGTACTCAAGGAAAAACAATTTCCAAACAGACAATTTCAGAATGGATAGGAAATTGCATCCGCTTTTGTTACTCATTTCATGGAAAGACTGTACCAGCTAACATTAGACCTCATTCTACGAGAGCCACAGCCACCTCCACAGCCTTCTTAAGAGGGGTGGCTACAAAAGACATTTTAGAAGCTGCCACATGGAGCTCCGTGCATACATTTGCCAAGCATTACAATTTACCTTTATATTCCAGATCCAGAACAGGCTTTGCTACGGCTGTCCTGCAGGGTATTTTAGCTACACCATCCTTTTCCTAGTACCTCCACCCCCAGATTGGCTATGGTATTCTACCCATATGTGATGACTGCAGATGCATCCTTGAAGGACATAGTACAGTTTTGTACCTACCATAAATGTAGATGTCCGGTAGGTATGCATCTGCAGTCAGGTTTACCCTCCCTCCTTCCCCTCTGTGGTATTCCTAGGGTGCTTACTCCTCTATTAGCTAGCTGGGGGGATCTATTATGGTGTATTTGTTTGTGTATATATATATATATATATACATATATATATATATATATATATATATAATTGCAAATGTTTGGATTTTTATTGCATTTCTCCAAATTTAGCCTTCCTAGAGGGCACCTGGCATCTGGGGCAAGAAAAACTGAGGAAGATGGCTCAGCTGACGCTTTTATACCCCAGGCGCTGTGACGTCGGGGAAAGGGCATCAGCCGACGCCGGACCCAGACTTTGGAATCCGGCCGACCGAAGGGCTGCCTGAGGCAGGACAACCCATATGTGATGACTGCAGATGCATACCTATCGGACATCTACATTTATGGTAGGTACAAAACTGTACTTTTCTGCCATTCTGATGTCTGATTGTCTTTTCTAAAGTACCCTTTTGAGAACGTTTTTGTTCTTTTGGGTCACTGCATGTCCATGTGGGTTTTTGTTATCCAGGAAAGGAAAGTGTAGTTGTGGTAGTCAGATCCTCCATAAGGATTCCCACAAGCTTTCTTTTCTGCTTAGGTCCTCCAGACGACCACATGTCCTGCTCAATCTGTCAGGCCTTCATCCGTAAAACCTTATGCAGCCATCTGCACACCCTGAATATTTATCTTGAACATCAGCGCCTTAAGTGCTTAGCTTTAATTATGGAGGGGCCGTCCGGTCAGCCTGTCGAGCCATCTAAGAAAAACGCCAAAATTGCTAAGCCTTAATCTGTTGCTGCACCTCCTCCACCTGACAATCCCTCCTGTGGCTGACGTTAGCCTGGAGGAGCACAGAATCCATAGCAGAAGGCATGTCCTCTGAGGTAATGCTGTGACTGCAGCTTCCGACAGTGAGTGGGAGCATCTGCTCTTACCGGCTGGCCAGACGGCTCCTTCCACTTCTGCTGATGTTACTGTGCCTAGGCTGACCTTGGACCCTATGCCCTCTAAGCCTCCTCTGAAAAGAAAGCGAAAATAAAACTGGTTTCTCCATCTGTAGAGCCAGCCGGACTGATAGGCCCTTTCTCAGAGCCTTTTCAGTGGTTTTATGGCTCTTAGGCCTGCTTATGCCTTCACCCTCCCTAGTCGCTGCCCCTGTAATTAGCCCTACACCTCAGGCTCCAGATTTTTCTCATCCTGAAGCTGGGGATTCTTCTGACTCCTCTTCAAAAGAATTCCTCTCCTGTATCTCCTAGTTACCATCCCCCTGGGTTATGCCTCCCCAGAGGAAGTTTCTGCTGAGACAGTTTCTCCAAGTGTGAGGATCTCACCTTTGGGGAGACCATTTCCAAAATGAGGGAGTACTTTAAATGAGATTCCACTGAGATGTCCGAAGTTCAGAAAAGATGCTATGAACTTTTCCAAATGGACTTCTCTGCTCCTTCAGCTACATCTCCAGTCTTGCTAGCATTTCTGATGCCTTTAATGCAGCCTCTGTGAATCCTGATTTACAGTCCCCTGCCCCTCGAAGGCCTGACTGGTTCTACAAAGTCCTTGAGGGGGCCAAGTTTCTTATTAAATGTCCTGTAGCAGATCCTGGTACTGTCAGTTTCTGCTGATAAACCCTCAAAGCTGCTTCCATCTGTCTCAGTCCTCCCTACAGACAAAGACAGCAAGGCCATGGAGTGCCTTTTTAAGAAAAGGTTTATACCTCAGCTACCCTGGCATTCAGGGCAGTAAACTATCAAACTCTTATGTCGAAGTATGCCCTAACCCTTTTAGGATAAGCCACTAAGTGTCTGACTGAGATCCCAGACTCTCCTACCAAGGCTCAGATATCCAGCCCTCCTTATCCTTATTTTCTCAAGTCACTAGGTATTCCATTAGGTGCAGATGAAGCTTCTGACAGATCTGCTGCATCTGCCTCAGTCCTGAGAAGATATTACTGGCTAAAGTTACATCCCGTACCCAATGACATTGGGACAAAACTATTGGACGCTCCTCTGAATAATTCTGCCCTCTTTAGGACAAAGGTGGCTGAGTTGTTCAAAACACTGCAACAGAAGGGGAAGGAGCTAGAAGATCTGAAGCACCTGTTTGTTTCTCCTATCCCCAAATTCCACAGGAATTGACCCACAAAACATCAGTTTATAAGGAAACATTCTGCCCCTCCACCCTTTTCTAGGAGAAAGAAAAGCACCAGGAAGCAACAGACTGCATCCAGGCCTAGTAACGCTCTGGCCCAGAAGCCTCCATTTCAATACAGGGCAGGTAGTCTGTGACTGCCTGCCGTTACAGATCAAACCTATTGGAGCTATTCCCCTTTCCCCAAAACACACTCACTGTGTCTACCTGTTTGGAAAACATCATCTGAGAGGGGGATCTTGTCCATCATAGAAAAGGGTTATTTTATGACCTGGATCATAATCCTTTTCTTGAGGGTATTTCACAGCCACCCAAAGAACAACTCCCCCTTCTTCAACCTATTGTAGTCTCTCATGGTCCAGGGTACAACTTAATCAGTCCCTATTACAGAAAAAGGAAAGGGTTTCTATTCAAGACTCTTTCTAGTCCCAAGAAAAGATGATCCCTGGACCATCCCACTTCAGTCATTTCCTGCAAGTACCTTCCTTTCGAATGCTCACTTTGCCAGACCCTCTTCCCCTTGATTTTTCCCTCAGGGATTCTTAGCCACATTGGATATCAAGGATGGTTACCTGCACATATCCATAAGGCCCAATTACAGGATATTTCTATGCTTCTTGGTGGGCTCTTCACACTTTCAATTCTCTGCCTTGCCCTTTGGACTTTCAACAGCACCAATGTTTTTTACCAAGTGCTTGTCGCCAGTGGATTGTCTTCTGCAGAACTCAAGGGATCCAAATTTTCCCTTATGTGGACGACCTGCTGATCCAGGCAGACTGATCAAAATACTTGCAACACCATCTACAAACAGTAATATCAGTCCTGCAAGCAGTGGGTTTCAAGATAAACTAGACAAAGTCCAACCTGAGCCCCTCTCAGGACCAGATATCCCTGGGGTGCAGGATAAGGACAGATGTCATGAGGGTGTTTTTGCCACCTGAAAATGTGGAATACTAAAGGCAGTACCTCTTGTCTGTTCTTCAAGTCACAGGCTTGACTGCCAGGCAGTACTTCAGACTCATGGGTCATATGGCATTAACTGTCCCCATGCTGCAATTAGCAAGGCTCCACATGAGGAAGTTACAGTGATACCTAATGTCTATGTGGACACAGCACTCGCACCCCTTAAAGTACAAAATTCTCTTCCTTGTCTCAGGAGGGAGATTCTTTGGTGGTTGAATCCAGTGACCTTCAACCCAGGGCTCCCATTACAAGCTTCCTTGCCAGTACAAGAGCTGTACACAGATGCCACAGATCTGAGATGGGGAGCAGCCATGGGCACCCAAAGAGTCCAGAGCACTTGGTCAGACTACATCAGACGAGTATATCAGTATCAGGGAGATGACAGCAAATTTTCTGGCCCTAAAGGCCTTCCAACATATGCTGAAGCAGGGTCCCCTAAAGTTGTTCACAGGCAGCACTGTAGATCTGTGGTATGTGAACAAGTGGTGGTGGGGGGGAGGGGGGCAAAATCCTGTTTGGTTTGCAGACTACCTCTCCAAGACTGGGAGCCTGCCTTACGGCATTGGATCACTCTGCAGGCAGTGTATATCCTTTCAGAACACCCAGGCTGACGCTTTGAGCAGGTCCATATCACAGTCCCATGAATGGATGTTCCACAGGGATGTGTCCTTTGACGTAGTCCACAAATGGAGTATACCTCTGATAGATCTGTATTCCTCCCCTCTGAACAGACAACTTCCATCCTTTTGCACCGGGCTACCCAGTCCCCTGGCAAGGGCAATGGACATCTTCAGTCTCTTGGAAGGGGTTGTTTCTATATGCGTTCCCCCATTCCCACGTCTTCAGAAAGTCCTACTGAAAATCCAGCAGGACAAACCAAAAATCTTGTTGGTGACTCCCTTTTGGCCAAGACAACATTGGTTCCCCTTCCTTCTGCATTTAGCCAAGAGCAATCACCACATTACCTCACAGAGTGGACCTTCTCACACAGGGCAGACGATCATTAATCCATCCCCACCTACAATCTCAGAATTCTGATCCCTTGCAGGCACCTTTAAAATGAGGATGTGCTCACAGTCCCGCAGGAGACCAGGAAACCTAACACTAGGAGATCTTGTCTGTCTAAATGGAAAAGATTCTCCATATGGTGTCTACAAAGACAGTTGGACCCTTTTCAGGATGATGTTCCCTTTGTACGATCATATCTCCTTGAACTCTTGCAGACAGGGTTGGCGTACTCCTCTGTTAAAGCCCACCTTGCTGCTGTTTCAGCTTGTATGCCTCCAGACCCCCCCTTTGGCATCTCGGTTGTCTGCAATGTTCTTAAAGAGAGTGCTGCATCTCAGTCCCCCAGGAAACCCGCCCCACCCCCATGGGACCTGAATTATGT
This sequence comes from Protopterus annectens, assembly GCF_019279795.1. Classification (NCBI taxonomy): domain Eukaryota; kingdom Metazoa; phylum Chordata; order Ceratodontiformes; family Protopteridae; genus Protopterus; species Protopterus annectens. Next base: position 631,677,165 of record NC_056736.1, on the reverse strand, counting down.
TCTAGAGAAGCTCATGGTGGCCCCTTTTGAATCAGTTTCTAAGGCCTCTCTAAAACATTGCACTTGGAAAACAGTACTCCTAGTAGCCTTGACATCAGCCAGGAGAGTGTCAGAGCTACAGGCTGTCATGGCTATTTCTCCTTTCCTCACCTTCCACAAGGACAGGATAACTCTAAGGATCAACCCTTCCTTCATGCCTAAAGCGGTCAATGAGTTATCCTTGAACCAAGCTATTCAAGCTCACCTTTTCTCATTCTCAGAATGACAGTGAGAGTGTCTTGCACTTCCTTGATGTGCACAGACAACTTACATTTTACCTTGACCGGACCAAATCTATCAGGAAATCAGACCAATTGTTTGTCTCCTTTCACCCCAGAGCTCTGGGGAAAGCAGTGATAAAGCAGACCATTTCTGCCTGGATTTCAAGGGCATTTTCTTTCTGGTGTACATTACATGGAAAATTCTTAGAATACAAAATTTAAAGCACACACAATTAGGGCTATGGCTTCATCTGGGGTTTTCTTTAAAGGGCTGGACACTGCCTCCATTTTAGAGGCAGCTACATTGACCTCTGTCCACACCTTTACTAAACATTATAGATTGGATCACATTTTCAAATCCAGGTCTGGATTTGACAGAGCAATCCATGGATTCCTAGAAAATAGTCCGAAGCTTCCACTCTCCTGTTCCCCTTGAGCTTTGGCACTCGCCCACTGGTTTGGAATACTGCAATATGAGAACAGAAGACATAGAATAGTTGTGTAAAATCTTATCATAACCATAGATGTCATCCTGTTCCATGTTGCAGTATTTCTTCCCTTCCTCCTTTCCCCTTCTTCTATGAAACTGTCCATTCTTGGATGGCACTGGACTTTGTACAGTTATCTTGGGTCCAACTGGGGTACTCTGTTCTGAGGTTTAGTACATGCAGATGTTACTTTTATGTTCTCTGTTCCCTAAGTCAGCGTCAGATGTCCCTTGCACCCTGCAGTGACTAGAAGCTGTTGTATACTGACTGGATGTTTGGGTAGCTGGAGAGGAAAACCCAGGGGTTTGGAATACTGCAATATGGAAGAGGAGGACATCTAAGGTTAGGGTAAGATTTTACAAAACTATTTTTTGTCTTGTGTGAATTTCTGTCTGCTTGCTTGACTTACTTCTCTGTCAAAGCATACGTCAGCTATTTCTGCTTGTCTGCCTCTTTCTTCCCCCTCTAGCATCCAGATTTGAGGTGAAACAATTCCTTAAGGGTGTCCTTCACATTAGGCCTCCCAGGAAACCTGTTCCTCCTCTTTGGGACCTTTAATTTTGTCTTAGAAAAACTGACCCAGGCTCCTTTTGAGCCAGCATACTCTGCCTCCCTCAAACATTGCCCTTGGAAAACTTTTACTAATGGCCTTGACCTCAGCCAGAAGGGTTTCGGAACTTCATGCCCCTGTGGCAGTGCCCCCTCCTTCTTGGTATTTCATAAGGGTAGGGTATACTTGAGAATGAATCCTTCCTTTATGCCAAAAGTGGTTAATGAGTTATCCCTTAACCAATCCATTTAGTAACCTAACTTCTTCCCTTCTCCACAAAAACAGAGCGAGAAGGTACTTACACGCCTTAGATGTACACAGTCAACTTAGGTTTTACCTGGACATATCTAAAGCTATCAGAAATCTGCTCACCTATTTGAACTTTCGTCCCAGGGCTCTGAGTTTACCCATTTCCAAGCAGACTATTTCTTCTTGGATTTCAAAAACTATTTGCATTTCTTACACACTCCATGGAATGAAACTCTCTTCACCTGTGAAAGCCTACTCTACCAGGGCTGTGGCTTCCTCTAAGGCATTCTTCAAGGGCTTAAATAACAGCACCATTCTTGAAGCAGCCACCTGGTCTTCTAGCCATGCCATTACCAAACACTGCACACTGGATGACATTTTCAGATCCAGAGCCAGCTTTGCCAAAGCCATTTTACATGGCTTCATTGATACCTCCTCTGCTCTTTCCTCCTTTGTTCCTTGAGTTTTGCAACTCTCCCTCAGGTTAAGAATACTACAGCAAGTGAATAGAAGGACATAGAATAGTTGTGTAAAGTCTTACCGCAACCATAGATGCCCTCTTTACTGATGCAGTATTCTATCCCTCTCTCCTTCCACCTGTTCTGTTCTGCTTGGATGTACTTGCCTTTTATGTCCTTAGTCTGGCATTCCTCCTGCGGCATTCAGTTCTGAGGATGGTATGTATGTATGTCACTTTTATGGCCTATGTCCGACAGCCTACGTGTGATGTCCCACATACCCTACAGTATTATAAACCTTTTGTATACTGGCTGGCCTCAGGTCACCTTCAGGTGGGAGATCCCTTAGATTAAGAATACTGCAGTAGTGAAGAGAAGGACATCTGTGGTTGCATAAGATTTTACACCACTATTATTCATCAACTATGGGATGGGTAAGGCCAGTCCAACACCAAATGAGATCGGTTAAATGAAGCACCAAAAGGAAAAATGGTTAGACTTAAAGTGGCCCACAGGGGTAGCTGTCCTAGCACTTAACTGTGAATCTGTATAGGGCCCAGGATGGGCAGCACAGTGTTAAGGGTGAATAGCCCTATCTTACAGCTGAAAGGGTGTCTCTAGGAGAAGGGCTATCCTGATGTTCTTCGTGTTTCACTGTTGCAGTCATCACATTTGGGTTATCCCTGCCAGAGTAGCCCTCGGTCAGCCTGAATACCAGAGACTTAGTATTTCTGTGTCGGTTGCTGTCGCTTGAGGATTGATGTTGGGTCGTCAGTGGTGTAAAGGAAGGCAGCAAACGCCATTACACCAGTGTTTCTTGCTGTGGAGCCCGAAGCAGAAGCAGTTTGCTTAGTGCAGGTCTGCCACTACCTGAGTTTTCATTTCCGAGTTGAAGTCTTGGAAAGCTAACTAACCCCATTGGGGATCCTTTTTTCTTGCACTAACCAATGTCAGAAAAAGTTAATAGTTGTCTCACCTGTGGAAAGCAAATACCACACCAGGACTTCCACTCTTACTGTCACTTGTCTAGGCCCAGACTATGACGTCCCTCGTTGTCGCTTCTGTGCTTTGATGTCAGCACTATTCGTTGGGCCCTTATTGTAGCCAGATATTTTTGTTTACAGTCCTCGAATTCCAATATGGCTGCAGTAAGCCATCCGACAGCAGATCTTTCAAAAAGTTTAAAGATAAAGACAGAGACAAGACCGCACAGGACCAAACCTTCCGACGACGCTTCCGTTAAGCTGGTAGTCAGTCCTCCATAACAAGGTGAAGTGCTTTTGCAGCCCCCGATGCCTGCTTCACTTAATTCACAGGCCGCTACAGGGACCCTTTCGGAGTCCAGTATGCCACGGAACTCGTCTAAGGATCCTGCGGTCGTCTCTACCTTGGATGGGTCCGGAGCTGCTGTGCAGGCACCGGCTTCCGAGCAAGTCCTTCGCACCACCGAATCCCGACATAAACTGACGGCTTCTTTCGCGGCTACCATTCTTTCGAAAACAGCAGAGTTCCTTAGGCCCAGGGGTCGAACCACACCCAAGAAACAGACTACCCATTCTCAGGCGCCTGCTCCCTTGCCTCAGTCTGAAATGCTTAAAATGGCAGACGACCTTATGCTGATTAGGGGGAAGCCAAGCCACTCCCTCAAAAAGGAAAAGAGATCTGTCTGCAGTAGTTTTGTCTGAACAAGAGTCAGATGAATCAGATGGATCTGATTATGAAGACATGCAGCCCCTCTCCACATATGAGTATTCTGATGCAGAGAAATCCATATCTTCAGCCTCTCCCCCAGAGGATTTTTCCTTTGGGGAAACCCTGCATACCTTAAGGGAGCATTTCCAGTGGGAGAGTCCAGACTACCCCCAGTCAAAAAAGACTCCGACCGTTCCTGGATCTTCCACAACACAGACCCTTAGCCCTTCCCCCCCAGCCCTGGATGTGGTGGATGATGTTTTCCTTGAATCCAGCTCGACTCCAGACGCCCTCCCTCCTCCTCCCAGAAAACCAGACTGGTACTACAGAGTCCAATATTTAAAAATCTAACTTTTTACCCTGAGGTCATTTCTCAATGGCCAGAAGGGATTAAAGCAACCTCAACTAAGCATCCCACCCCTTCAGACGGGGATTCCCGTACAGTACACGGATTGGGTAAAAAAAAGTATACACCTCAGCTACTCTTGTTATCAGGGCACTAAATTGTCGGTTCCATATGTTTAAATATCAGCAACATATCTTGGAACTCCTTAAAGAAAAAATGTCCTCCTTTCCTGCTGGCAGAATCTAAAGATTTGCAAGACTTGATTCATTCTGCAAGTCAAGTAACTAAACACACTTTGCACTGTGGTTTTGACGCCCTAGAAGCTTCTTGGCAGGGCAGCAGTCACTGGATCTGTCATTAGAAGACATGCATGGCTTAAGGAACAGCCCCTGCCAGACCATGTCAAATCAAAATTGTTGGATGCACCCTTGCACAAAGATAACTTATTTGGCAATAAAGCAGAAGAGGTCTTAAAAAAAAAGATGGCAGAAAAAGCAAAATCTATGCAGACAGATTTCTTTCAGGTCCAGCCCCCTAGGTTCAGCAGGCATTGTCCCTCCAAAGCACTGGTCCTTTCTTGCTCTGAGTAAACATGCCCAGCCTAGGTCCCATGGAAGCAGACCCCCCCCCCCCCCCAGTCAGCAGCCCCAGGGGTTGCAAAGATCTAAGCAGTGGATTTCCTCCACTTCAAAACCAGGGGGTTCTAAGCCACTCCCTTATGGTAAGAACTCACAATGACACGCCTCCTCCCGACCTCGCCTCTGCCCACCTTCTCATACCCCTAGGAGGAAAACTCTCCTTTCACTCGAGCACCTGGACCACCATTACCCAGAACCAATGGGTTCTGAACATAGTGTGTCAGGGGTACAAATTCTCCTTCCACACCCTTCCAACCCCTAAAGGGTTCCCAGGGTCTACCACCAAATCAGTGGGTAGAGGCTCAAAAGCAAATCCATTCCCTGCTCTCCTTGGGGGCAGAAGAGCACGTTCCTGCAGAGCAGGCCAAGGCTTCTACTCCAGACTTTCCCTGGTCCCCAAAAAAGAGGGCACCTGGCACCCCATCCTTGATCTGTCCATTCTAAACACCTTCCGGGTGATCCCAAAATTCAAAATGCTCACCCTCCAGCAGCTGCTTCCCATGCTCTCCAAGGACGCTTGGCTAGCCACCCTGGACCTAAAAGAGGCATACCTCCACATGCCTATCAGGGAGTCCTGCAGAAAATGTCTCCACTTCAGGGAATCTCAACACTTTCATTTCTCTTCGCTTCCCTTTGGCTTATCTACTGATCCCGGAGTTTTCACAAAATGCCTGGCATCAGCCATTGCTTTTTGCAGACAAAGAAATGTACAAATTTACCTCTACTTAGACGACTGCCTTATTCAGGCCGACAGGCAGGAAAAGCTGCTTAAAGACTTGGCCTTTGTAAAGACCCTACTAATCTCCCTAGGGTACACAATCAACGAAATGAAATCCAAACAAGTACTCACCCAGAGGATAATCTTCATGGGAGCAAGTCTGGACACAGCATCCCAGATGGCATACGTTGCACCAGAGAAACACTTTTTCCTGGCAGCTTAATTTTCTCAACTGGCCACCAGGCCCCAGCCTTTCTGCAAGAAAAATCCTGCAAGCCCTGGGGTTCATGGCATCTTGCATACTTCTCATTCCTTATGCCAGATTGCATATGAGGAAGCTTCAGTGGTACCTAAAGAGCCTTTGGTGGCAACACACTCAAGATCTGGAAATTTCTATTATTCCTTGCCTGAGGAAGGAATTTCTTTGGTGGGCAACAGCCTGCTCCCACAACAAGGGACTGTCCCCTCTCCCCACACCCCGCCACCCATACCTTCACCACAGATATATCGGACTACGCTTGGGGTGCTCACCTGGACGGCAGGTGCATACAGGGCCAATGGAGCCCACAGCAAATTCCCCTGCACATTAATCTCAAAGATGGCTGTGCAGCAGTCCTTGATAGCTTTCAAACCCCTTCTCTCTCCAGGGTTTCTCCTGATCAAAACAGACACCACCACTGTGATGTGGTACATCAACAAGCAGGGAGGGACTTGCTGCTATCCCCTGTGCAGGCTGACCATGACCCTTTGGCTCACAGCCTCTTCCATGCAACTACACCTGTTAGAACAATACCTACCAGGCTCTCTCAACTTCCCCTGGCAGACCAGTTAAGCAGAAAGCTTTTGGACCCACACAAGTGGCAGCTCAACAGAAGTACCTTCGTCCTAATAGCTGAGAAATGGGGAATCCTGGAGGTCGACCTCTTTGCCTCCCACACCAACCATCAGCTCAGCAGATTCTGCACCAGGGAGCATCACTGCATGGCTTGGAAAGTAGATTCCCTGCCCTTCCCCCTGGGTAAACCTCTCTTGTCTATGCCTTTCTTCCCCTACCTCTCATCTCCAGGGTACTGCTCAAAATAAGGGAGGAAAAACCAAGGACCATTCTCATAGCTCCAGATTGGCCCAGACAGCACTGATACCCCTTGGTGCACAGCCTGTCCCTGCTGCCTCCGTGGAATCTCCCTCAGATTCCAAACCTCCTAACCCAGAGGGAAGGGGAATTCCTGCACCCCTAATTGCAAACACTCAGTTTGGCAACTTGGCTTATTCCCTAACCTCTGACCAATCTGCCGTCCTCAGTAAACAGGATGTTCTTTGTGTTTCACTGTTGCAGTCATTAATTTGGGTAATATGCTGGCAGGTTGCCCTCAGTCGGCCTGATTAACAAAGTCTTGGGTCCTGTGTCAGTTGCTGTCCCTTCTTCCATGATGTCTGGTCGTCAGGGGTATAAAACATGCAGACAATGCCATTACATCAGTTTTTCTTGCCGCGCGGTGCCTGAAGCAGAAGCAGTTCGCAAGTGCCGGTCGGCCAACACCTGAAATTTTCGTTTTCGAGTTTCAGAACCGAAGTCTTCAACTAAAAGCTAAGTACCCCATTGGGGAAACTTTTTCTTGTTCCTTCCCGATGTCAGTAAAAGTTAATAATTGCATTACTTTTGGGAAGCAAATACCTCATAAGGATTTTCATTTGTACTGTATTCCTTGCCTAGGCCCTGATCATAATGTACCTTGTCGGTTTTGTGCTAGATTTAATCAACGCACTATTAAACATCGGTATATTTTTGCTTCTAAATATTTTTGCTCAAGATTTAACTATCCAGAAATGACGTCTGTTAGCAATCTGAGTACCAGAATACCTTATAAAACGCAAAGAAAAAGGCCATCGAGGTCCAAAACTGATGATGCTTCTCCTAAGCCAGTTGCTAGTTTGCTGGTACTCAGTGAGGCGCTTTCGCAGCCCCTGGTACCCGCTATATTTGATTTGCAGGCGTTTACTGTGACCCATTCGGAGTCCGGTATGCCATGAGATGATTTTAAGTATTGAACCTGCGGATGTCTCTACCTTAGATGGGTCCGGAACCGCTGTGAAGGCACCGGCTTCTGAGGGTGTTTTCAGGCCTAAAGATTTGTATATTAAACCGGCACCATCTTCAAAACTATAAGGCCAAAGTCTACTTCTATGTCTAAAAAACTGACGCTTGGGCCACGTTTGCAGGCCCCTATGCCTAAAACACAAATGATCAAAATGGCTGAAGATTTAATTACTTTGATCAGGGGTAGCCAACCCCCTCCTGCTAAAAGGCCTAGGCAAGACATTGATTCTGAATCTTCTGATCAGGATTCTATTTCTTCTGAGTCTTCTACTGAACAGGATTTATCTATGCCTACTTATGAGGACTCTGACGCAGAAGATTCCATTCTTTTTGCTTCTCCCCCTGAGGATTTCTCTTTTGGAGAAACTTTTTACATACCTTAAGGGAACATTTCCACTGGGAAAGTAAGGATTTCTCTGAATCTAAAAAGAGACTTGGGGCTTTTCTTCTTCCTCAGCATAGACCTTTGGCTATACTTCCTGTTCTAGACATTGTTGTTTTTTCAGAATCTAGTATGGCACCTGATTCTCTGCCTCCGGCTCCTAGTAAGGCAGGCAGATACTACAAGGTTCCTGACTCCCACAAATTCCTTTTCAAAATTCCTACTGCTGATCCTGAAACCATTTCTCGGGGTTCCAAGGGCTTTAAGGCCTCTACTGCTAAAATTCCTACCCCTTCCCCTTCTGATAGAGATTCCAGGGCGCTGGATAGATGGGGTAAGAAGGTTTACACGTCTGCAACCTTGGCAATCAGGGCTTTAAACTGCCAATTTCATATGCTTAAATATCAACAGCATATCATGGGACTATTTAAACAGAAAATGATGTTAATCTCTGACTGTGGAAAATAAAGATTTGCAGGATTTATTACATTCAGCTGAACAAGTTGGAAAACCTACTTTGCAATGTGGTTTTGATTCCTTGGAGGCCTCTTGCAGGGCTGCTGTAACTGGATCTGTGCTAAGAAGGCATGCTTGGCTCCAAGAGCAAACTCTGCCTGACCATGTTAAAGCAAAATTGTTGGATGCTCCTTTACAACAGGACCGTCTCTATAAGGCTGAAGAAGTGTTAAAAAAGATGGAAGATAAAGCTAAATCTATGCAAACTGTGAAAGATTTCTTACAAGTGCAACCTCCATGATTTTTTAGGCACTGGCCTACTAAGAACTGGTTCTTTCCAGTTCCTTCGAGAGCCGCTCAAGTCAAATCCTGACATTCCAAAGGCCCCCCAGGTTTCGGTCACAAGGAACTTTTAGAACAAAACAACGAGGTGCCTCCACCTCCAAATCTGGAAACAACAAGGCACCTCCCTATGGTAAACAGTCTCAATGACTTCCCTCTATAGTCACCAAGCACTTACCTTTTAGCCGCCCCTTTGGGGGGAAATCTGGCACTTCATGCACGAATCTGGCAACTTGTTACCCAGGACAAATGGGTTTTAAATGTAGTATCCCAGGGATACAGATTTAATTTCCACAAGTTGCCAATCCCAAACGGATGGCCAGATCTGACCCCAAATCAGTGGGCAGAGGCCCAGAAACGAGTTTTGTCCCTCATGAACATGGGGGCTGTTCAACCAGTACCAGAAGAGGAAAAGGGACAAGGTTTCTATTCAGGATCTTTCCTGATAACCAGAAAAGACAAATCATGGCGTCCAATGTGGACTTATCCACTCTAAACACATTTCTGGACATTCCAAAATTCAAGATGCTGACTCTTAAACAGTTACTACCTATGCTAGGCAAAGATGCCTGGTTGGTAACTCTAGACTTAAGAGGCTTACCTGCATATCCCAATCAGGGAATCTTGCAGAAGATACCTCCGCTTCAAAGCAAGGATACTTGCATTACCAGTTCTCTGCACTGCCCTTTGGCTTATCTACTATGCCCAGGGTCTTCACAAAGTGCCTGGCTCCAGTAATTGCGTTTTGCAGGCAAAGAAATATTCAAATATATCCATACCTGGACGATTGTCTAATTCAGGCAGAAAACAAGGACATTCTTCTAAAGCATCTGGCATTTGTAAAAAAGGTTCTAATTTGTGTAGGGTACACCATAAACGAAAAGAAATCACAACTGGTACCCTCTCAAAAATTGCATTGCTGGGTGCAAACTTGAATACAACTGCCCAGATGACTTACCTTACGCCAGAAAAGCAAATTCAATTGGTGACTTACTTCAAACATGTAGCCATAAAATCCCTGCTATCTGCAAGACAAATTCTGCAAGCCTTGGGGTTCATGGCCTCCTGCATTCTTCTAATTCCATATGCAAGACTGCATATGAGGAAACTTCAGTGGTACTTAAAAAATTTAAGGAGTCAACATTGTCACAGCCTGGGAACAATGATTTCTATCATACCTTGCCTGCAACTAGAGTTCCTGTGGTGGGCAGAGGCCTGCCCCAAAACAGGGGACTGCCATTCACTCCACCCCCTGCCACCCAAATCCTAACTACAGACGCATCAGACTATGCTTGGGGGGGCTCATCTGGCAGGAAAGTGCATTCAGGGCAAATGGAGCCCAAATCAAAGCCACCTACATAACAATTAGAAATAGATGCTAGCTGTACAGAATGCACTGACGGCCTTCATCCAGGACAACTAATGATAGACAACACCACAGTTATGTGGTACATAAGCAAGCAGGGGGGTACACATTTCTACCCCCTTTGCAGACTAGCCATGGCATTGTGGAACACAGTCTTGACCTACCAAATACAACTACAAGCTCAATTTCTGCCAGGAAAGCAAAATACTCTGGCAGACTAAGCAGAAATCTTATGGACCCACAGGTATGGAAACTGGAACCACAAGTTTTCAGCATGTTGACACACAAATGGGGGAGTCCAGACATAGATCTTTTTGCCTCACCCCAGAACTGTCAGTTGGGCAAATTCTGCACAAGAATTCATCACAAAAAAGCTTGGAAAGTGGATGCTCTATCATTCAGCTGGAAAAACCCATCAGTCTATGCTTTTCCCCTCTGCCTCTGCTCTCCAAAGTTCTACTAAGTCAGACAGGACAAACCAAAAATGATTGATTGCTCCAGACTGGCCTAGCCAACACTGGTACCCACTCCTACGCAATGTGTCACACCTTCCTCCGTGGCATCTGCCTCAGACAACCTTACCTGCTATCTCAGCAGAACTACCCAATTCTGCACTT
>NC_056736.1:631609005-631664005 GCF_019279795.1 Protopterus annectens | reverse complement strand
TTTGCTTCAGGGGAAGAAGGAAAAGCCATCTCCAAGCAAACCATTTCCAAATGGATAGCACAATGCATCCATTTCTGCTACAAACAGCATGACAAGCCTCCCACCAAGGGGGTCAGAACACACACCACCAGAACAGCCTCCGCCTCTGCAGCTTTCCTCAGAGGGGTCCTCACCAGGGACATCTGGAGGCTGCCACCTGGACATCTTTTCACACTTTACCAAGCATTACCACCTGCCTTTATCAAATCTAGGGCAGGGTATGCCTCTGCAGTCTTGCAGGGCATCCTAGCCAGCCCCTAATTTCCTTGACTGCCTCCACCCATTTCCTCAGCTTTGGGAATCTACCCAAATGTGATGACTGCAATAGTGAAACATTAACATAGTACAGTTGTGTGCACTTTCCATAAATGTAGATATTAGAGTGTCTTCATTGTTGCAGTTCTGGTTTCCCTTCCTCCACCCCCTTTTTTTTCTTTTTGTTACCTTTCTTCCTTGTTATACCTTCCGTACAAGGGCCATATTGGTATTTATTTTCCACTGGTGAGGTTTTTCCACCAGAACCTGGCTTCCTACTTTGGGGGATTTTGACAGGTTAGGGCAAGAAAAACTGATGTAATGGCATCGGCTGCCTTCCTTTATACCACTGATGACTTGATGTCAGTCCTCAAGCGACAGCAACTGATGCAGAAATACTAAGTCTCTGGTATTCAGGCCGGCCGAGGGCTACCTTGTCAGGGATAACCCAAACATGATGAGTGCAACAGTGAAGACATTCGAACATTTACATTTATGGTAAGTTTACACAACTGTTCTTTTCAGGGATAAGTAACTCAGTCTGACCATGAACTACCTATGCTGTTCTATAGGAAGTTATATACTTTGCCTTATACAAACTTCTTTTTAATTTAAAAAAAAAAAATCTTGATTGGGTTATCACTGGTTCTGTATTTTTGTTAAATCTAAGTTGATAAAATGCTCTAGTTTCTTGCAGGTGTAAAGGGTTTTGAATACATTTCCTTTGTTTACTTTCATTTTGTGATAGTTGGCTGTAGTAGAGGGTGTGGCATTTTCTTTGGGTAGTCATTACTTTCAGCAAACCTTTGGTATAAAACAATGCCAAGTTGTTTAAAGTGCTGTTGCTTAAGCTTAGGATCCAAGGAAGTATAGTTTTTTTTTTTTTTTTTGTTTTCCCCTAGCAGTCTCATCAGTCAGTATCAAATGAAAATTCTACAAGATGTGGGAAGCTTGTGTGAATCTGTATATGCTTTTTTTGTTTTTGAGGGAAAGGCATTTCTCATCAGTTTGCCAGATTGTTGCTACAGTGGATAAAAGTGTAAATAGTAATGGCTGAAGTAAAAATCTGCATATGTGTTGTATAAGAGTTTTTTTTTGTTTGATGCACATTATTTTTATTTTTTCTTTTATAGTGCATTTTTCCATTGGGATATGCACCTTTATCTGCTACTCTTACTCCTGTTGTCCAGACAGGAAGCAGTAAATTCCAAAGCTGTGGAATAAAAAGAAAGTCATGGAAAAATAGTCCTGTTTCACCAGTGAAAAACACTTTAAAACGCTGTAGAAGAAGTAGCAGTCAAGCTAGGACTGAGCAGTTGTTATCGAATACTACTTTGGGCCAGTTGTCATCGAATACTACTTTGGGCCTTGGCACCGAACAGTCATCAAGCTCTGCTTTGATTCCTGCTTCTGAACGGTTATGGAGTACTGCTTCTGATCTTTGTCCTGAAAAATCATGGAGTACTAACTTAAATGTTGTTCCTGGATATGATGGAGATTCTCGCAATCCTTGCTTGCCACCTGGCAGTAATGTATCAGACCAAACTGACCCAAATGTGGCCATTTGTAGGCCAGGTGATGACTTTTCCAGAACTGTTGATTGTGGCTCTGTTGTCGTGTCCGACATGGCCTGTGAAAAATACAGCACTGATAACAAATTGCACTTTGAAGACCATCAACTTGAAGAAGTCCCACCAGTTAAGACTAGTTCTGCAGTTGTACATAGAACTTCCACAGATAGATGCGTTCGTATGCCATTGTATATTCAATGGAAAAACAAGTATGCTTTATGTTGGCTGGACTGCATTTTGGTGGCTTTAGTACTATCCAGGAAGATTAATGAATATATTACTAAAAGAAGCCCAGAGGATCACTCCCTCATTTGGAAATTAGTCACAGAGTATAACAGTGCAAATGATTTGTTGAAAAGCTGCCAAAAAGGAGTGAAAGGTAGGAACCTCATTAAAAAGCTATTTTTGCATACTTTGCTGTAAAGAGAAATATTGTATGTGTGTATATGTATGAAGATTTGAATCAATTGTGGTAGAAAGGTTAATTTGAATTGTGTTACATAATGATTGATGCTGCTTGCTTTACCTCCCAGTGTGAAAACTCACCACGTTATATAAAACTAAAAATAAAACCATTATGGTTTTTTTAAACATATTGATATTATTTCATAGTGTAGGCCAACTAGAGATGCTGTTTAAGTGTTGTAGTCCTCATCAATAGAATATCATGCCTGCAAATAGCCCATTGGTTGGCCTGACTTCCAAAGCTGTAGTTCTGTACTCTGCCTCACCCATTCCCATCACCACTGCCCTCATCCAAGTCTCTCCCAAGTCTGACGTCAGAGCATCCATTGTATAGCAAGGCTTCAGCTAACTCCCTGTCCAGTTTCTTCTTTCCACAGTGTCTGTTTTGGTTGCATGCTGTTCAGGTGTCTTCGGTCCATTGTTTGGTCTGCTTTTCATAGGGATAAGTACCCAGTAGGGGGATATCTGAAGTAGTTTACTTCATTTGGTCTTCAACCTGTGGGTACCAGATCCATATCAGATCTGAGCCAGCAAATTCACTAGCATCTGCTCCAAGCTCCTCCCCTTTACCCATAATACACCACCACTACCTTCCAACCCCCAGATCTCATTTGCCACAGCTTGCCTGAAGCATTGTGATCTCCTGAGCTCAGAGTTAGTGAGTGGGTTATTTGCTTATTTAAGCAGTCTTTTCTTAATTTTTTGAGTGTTACGTGATTAGTGTAGGTTCCCTCTCCTCCCCTCGCTGGTGCGTCGTGTTAGAGTTTTCCTTTAGTTTCAGTGTTAGTGTGTTGCTTCCCCTCCCCCTCAGTGTTCTGTGTGCCTTGAGTGTGTGATGAGTGGGTCTGAGTGGGAAATAGGTATTTTTTCTCCTTTTCCTTCTCTTAATTGTGTGATTTTTTTCTTCTGTAGAGACATGGCTGACCCCAAGCCTGTCTTCAAGAGGTGCACTGAGTTTGGCCACAAATTCTCACCAGCAGATGGCCACTCTGTGTTACGTGCTTGGGCATAGCACATTTGAGTACTTACTGTACTGTTTGTGCGGGCTTTAACCCACGTGCTATTAAGGATAGGAAGGCTAAGTTGGCCCTGAAAGGCCTTTTGCCCACTTCTGAGGCGGCTGCCTCGTCCACTGCTTCGGTCACAGCGGCTGCTGTGTACGCCTCTCCTTCCTCTCTTGCCCTTGTTTCTCCTCCCTCCCAGGCTGGGACTCGACCTCCCATTTCTAAGCCTGTGGAAGTGGAGCGTAGAGGAGGCAGAGAGAAGGAGAGAGCATAAAACAGACATAAACCAGAGAAACGTTGGAGGTCTCCGGACCTTTCTTCTACTCCTGCCAAAAGTCATTCTAGGATCCGTGACTCCCCTTGGCTCCAGTCTCTGAGATTTTCCCAGGAGCTGGAGGAGACACGTCCACAATCTAGGGCCTCGGTTCCTCGACCCGCCATGTCAGAGTCCATGGCCTTGTCAAGATCCACGAGAAGCTTATCTGAAGTTGACATGGATAAAATGATGAGGTTCATTCCTCCTTTGATCAGGATGTTGGTCTTGCCAGGCCCTTCTCCCTCTGGAGGGGGGAGCTCGCTTCCTTTTTTCACACCAATTTCTTCTTCTTTGATCTGTCCACTGGCTTTGGGATACTCTGATCCGAGGATGGCCTTAGTGGGTTGGCGCCAACGGTACCAGTCTCTGACGCCAGCAGCTGCCTGGAGCGTGTCTCATCCAATCAGTTCGGATCTGAGTGGCTGGCTGAGCTGGAGCTTGGGTGTCTGATCCGAGGAGTGGAACTTTTTTCATCAGCTCCGGCGTTGTTGGGCCAAGTTCCGTCCACTTCGGGCCCGGCTCTGATTCTCGCATCGTATCCGGGGAGAGCGGTTTCCTTCACAGTACCCCAGGAGGCTTTCTCCCTTGGCGTTCGACTTTGTAGATAGGGTTCACTCCACTGGATGGAGACCCTTGACTATTTCCTTGGATTCCGACCAGACTCCCTTGGCTCTGTCTACAAATCCCATCATTTTACCAGAGGATTTCGATGATGGGGAAGGTTCTACCAGGTCATCTCACGAGGATGTCTCCTTTGGAGACTTAATGAAAATCCTATGCCAGCGCGGAGGTTGGTTAGTCCCCAAAACTACTTCTGAGTCTGTGTTCCTAAAGGCTTTCGGCATGGGCCCATCTACTTCCTGGGTACCCCCTCCTGCAGATCCCCTGGTGGACACCGTGGAACCAATCCCTAAATGTCCGGACATAGACCAGCCTGGAACAAGGGCTCACCTTTAGATCCTATTGTGGTAGCAGCAGCCAGAAAAAAGGAACTAGCCCAAGAGAGTTCCTCGGTTCATCCCCCCAACAGAGTGTCTCGGATGATGGACCACTTAGGGAACCGGGTTTATGCGTCAGTGACCTTTTCCATCCGGGCACTGAACTACCTGGCCCATGTCACGAGAATACAGCGCGACCTGGTCAAGGAACTGGCTGTGTCTCCCCCTTAAGTCCATGTCACAGGAGGAGAGAGAGACATTCTCCACAAGGATGACCACTTTAAAAGTAGTCTCCAGTATGCCCATGCGACTTTCACATGCCACCAAAGGAGCGGCTGGGTCCGGCGTGTCCATGAGGCGCGCAACGTCTGGCTCAGACTCTAGTTTTGGAACCTTTCAAGGCGTCTTTTGCCATCCTCCCTTATGACTGCTCTACTCTTTTTAGTAAAGCAGTCAGAGACTTTGGTCCAGAGTGAGAAAGACGGGAAGACACTGTCTGCTGTCAGAATCCGCTTCTCAAACCCTCAAAGATCCTTTTCCCAAAATCAGAGAGGGCAAAAGAGATGTGGTTCCGGAAGTCGCAGTATTCCCAGGACACTCGGGGCTGTTCTTCACCCAGAGGCAGAGGGGGGGGACAGGATAGACGCCAGCCCAGAGGCATAGGGGGGGTCCAAGGAATTTTGGGTCTCTTCTCGAACAGGCCCGGACAGCAACTCTGAGGGGTTGCCTGACTGCTCTATTCTGGAAGCAGTCGGGGGTCGATTGTCGTTGCACTTGGCGGCATGGGAGTCCATAACATCAGACCGCTGGGTGCTTCAGATCATGTGCAGAGGATACTCTATCTCCTTTGTGGTTCCTTCCAAACTTCCCAAACACCTCCTGTACATACCACTCGCGCAAAGAGAGGCAGCAGCACTGGGAATCTACAAGCTGCTAGAGAAATGAGCCATCAAGCCCCTCCCCCCAGATCAGGCATCTACTCCAGGTTCTTTTTGGTGCCAAAGAAAATGGTGGACTTGAGGCCCATTCTGGACCTATTTACCCAGAACTTGCCAGTTGCCAAAGAAAAATTCCAGATGGTCACATTACAGTCCAAGCCGTACCTGCAAGAGAGCAACTTGATGTGCCTGTTAGACCTCCAGCGTGCCTACTATCGAATAAAGATGCACAGAAGCTCCAGGAGGTTTGCTTTCCGGCTAGGAGTCTATCATCACCAATTTCGAGCCCTACCCTTTGGTGTCTCACCACAGCCCTCAGGGTGTTCACCAAAGTGATGGCCGTAGTAGCGGCTCACCTGAGGTTTCAGGGGATTCAGGTCTATCTGTACCTGGACAATTGGCTCTTCACTGCTCCCCCCAGGCATCTACTTTCTCAAACCAGGGATTATTTCTTAAAGCTTGCTCTTCACTTGGGGATTACAATCAACGCATCCAAATCACTTCTAAATCCTGTCCAGGTGATAGATGACATTGGAGCACAGATAGACACACTACAGTGCAAAATCTTCCTGACCATGGAGAGAGTATGAAACCTGAGGATGCATGTTTCCCTGATCTATTATACTCCTCTTCCCTTGGCAGAATCAGTGCTGAGGGCCTTAGGTTCTATGGCAGCGACCATAACGCTTCATCTGTGCACCCGGTTACACATGCGAGTACTACAGTGGACACTAGTGGTGCAATGGTGCCTGCTGGATCTTCCATTATCGTATCCAATACACCTCAGTCGAGTCTGCAGGTCATCCCTTCTGTGGTGGATGTACTCTCCGGAAATCTTGGAGGGACGACCTTTTGTTCCAGCCCCTGTCCAAGCCACAGTGACCACGGATGCCTCCCAACTTGGGTGGGGGGGCATTGTTTAGGCAGTACAGTCCAAGGCCTGTGGTCCCCTGTTGAGACCAGTTTGCATATTAACATTCTGGAGATGAGGGGGGTCTTTTTGATGTTGCAGGCCCTTCATGCCTTTCTTCCCCTGGGAACCATTGCAAATCAGTCAGACAACAGGTCTGTGGTCTGGTATGTCAACAGACAGGGAGGGACCAGATCTTACCCGCTTTGTCGCGAGGCCATGAGAGTGTAGAAATGGGCGATCTCCACCAGTTGCTTTCTCATAGCAACGCACATTCGGGACGATCCAACATTCTAGTGGACAGGTTGTCAGACTATTCTGATGGCTTATGAGTGGTCTCTAAATCATTCAATAACGGAGCCGATCTTTCTGGAGTGGGGTCAGCCTTGCTGCAGTCTCTTCGCATCTCCTTCCAACGCGAAGTGCAGCGAGTTCCTCGCTCTGAACCCCCAGCCAGGGTAGTCCCCCAGAGATGCTCTAGTCCATGCTTGGCCTCCCGGTCTTCTGTATGCTTATCCTCCAGTACCTCTTATTCCAAGGTTTCTGTTGACTGGGGAGCAAAGTAATCCTCATTGCCCCATTTAGCCTCACCAAGTATGGTTTCCCTTCCTTTGGTCTCAACTTCTGGCTCTGCCTTGGCTCTTGGATCCCATTCAGCATCTTATTTCACACCCCTTGCAGGTTCCTCATTCAACTTGGACAGTTTGAAGCTCATGGCTTGGCTGCTCCAGTTCCCCTGATTGCTAGGACTCCTGGATTATCCTCTACAGTCAGGTCTATTCTGGTGGCAGCTCATAAGTCTTCCACCAGGAAGGTTTACCGCAGCAAATGGAAACTTTTTTCCTTTTGGGCTTCTCAAAGGAGTTTAGATCCTTTCACAGTTCATATTTCTGCCATTCTGGACTTCCTAGCCAATATTTTTCAGCAAGGATCAAGCTCTTCTATTATCAAAGTTCAATTAGTTGCCATCTCTCAATTTTCACGTGGGTTAGAATTCTGACTCTCTGGCCTCTTCCAGACTGTGTAAAGCCTTTATTAAAGGTACTTTCCTGTTACCCCCCCAGGTCAAGGATCCTGTTCCTCCATGGGACCTTACTGGGGTTCTTCAAGCTTTGGTCGCTCTGCCATTTCAACCTGCTGCAACCACAGATCTTAAATTTTTGTCTTGGAAAACAGCATTTCTAGTCGCCATCACGTCTGCTAAAAGGGATTCAGAACTGTAAGCCTTGTCCATTAAAGTTCCATATGTGATTTTCCATAAAGATAGGGTTTCTTCCCAAGGTTGCATCACAAGTTAACATCAATCAGACCATTAATTGACCTGTTTTCTTCCCAAATTTTGCTAACAAAATGGAATACAGACTCCACTTGTTGGATGTTCATATACAGTTATGATTTTATTTACACAGGACTAAAAACTTTCGCTAATCTGGTCAGTTGTTTGTGTCCTCCTCTAAACCCTTTTTGGGTAAACCTATCTCAAAAGTCACTATTGCTAGGTGGATTTCCTTGTGTATTCTTCAGGTCTATAAGGATAAAGGTTTGCCTCCTCCAGGTTAGGTGAAAGCTCATTCCACTAGGTCAGTGGCTACTTCTGCAGCCTTTTGGTCTAGACTCATTGGACATTTCTTCTGCACCTATTTGATCCTAATCTCATACCTTTATTTTTCACTACAAATTGGATTTGACTTCTAGAAGGAGGGCATCCTTTGGTTCTGCGGTGTTCTGGAATATCCTTCCATGAGCGCCACCCAGGACTTAAGTAGCTGGGGAGACTGTCCCACAAGTTGAAGACCAAATTAAGTAAACTACTTCAGATAAAGAAGTTATGTACGCACCGTAATGTTCCATCTGAGTAGTTCTACTTCATTTGTCTTCAACCGTTCCTCCCTCCTTCCCCCTGACCTTATATGAACTGCCTGTTGACTGCAGTTTTAGGTCATAAAGTATTCTTCCGGTCGGGTTCTCAGTATAAGGGTCAGGAAACTTGATCTGGGGGTTGGAATGTAGTGAAGGTGTATTATGGGTAAGGGGAGGAGCTCGGAGCCGATGCTAGTGAATTTGCCTGCTCAGATCCAGTACCCACAGGTTGAAGACAAATGAAGTAGAACTACTCAGATGGAACGTTATGGTGAGTACATTCTTTTATTAGCTTGTGCTTTAGTGGCATTTTTGCAAACTGTTTGATAGTGATTTGTTTATGTACATTCTTTGTAATAAAAAATCACTACTTTGACTGTGGCTAATGTATCCCAGATTAGACTTTTCAATTTTTTTTCCCAGACCATAACATGGATGGTTGTCCATCCTGTGTCAGATTCACCCTGTAGAGATGGTCTTAAAAAGAGCTATGTCTCCCTAGGAATATGCACATCTTTAGAAGGAACATCTCTGGTTCTGTACTGCAGTGCCGTCACTCAAGGCCTCCATGAACATGAGTCTTTGGTTGTGGTTCTCTCTTAATAGATTGAACAGGAGATTGGGGAAATCATGTCTCACTGAGCCAATGCCATAACAGAAGTCCTCTGGGAAGTCTCGTTATTGTGGTCACTGCCACCAAGAGAACTTTGGAAGAAAGCTCTTGCTCCATACACCACAAACAAGGAGTCTAGAATGATTTACCATATGAAGAGGCATGCCTGTTCCTCGGGAGCCCTTTCCCTCTGGGTGTTATGCTTAATTTGAATTCGATGGTAAGGTTCCATAGAGACCTTGTGGAGCAGGTACTAGACACACTCTCTCTGTGAAGATGTCCTTCAAGAATGCAACTGCAGTCCTTACATATGGGTTGTCCTGCCTCAGGCAGCCCTTCGGTCGGCCGGATTCCGAAGTCTGGGTCTGGCGTCGGCTGATGTCGCCTCTTCCCCGACGTCAGAGCGACTGGGGTATAAAAGCATCAGTCGACGCCATCTTCTTCAGTCTTTCTTGCCGCGCGGTGCCCGAAGCAGAAGCAGTTCGCAAGTGCCGGTCGGTCAGCTCCTGTGTTTTCAGTTACCGAAGTCATCAAAAAGCTAAGTACCCCGTTGGGGAACCTTTTCTTGCCTCAGCCGATGTCAGATAAAACTGCAAAAGTTAATAACTGTTTGTCTTGTGGTAAACAAATACCTCATAAGGACTTCCATTCTTACTGCCTTCCCTGCCATGGCCCAGACCACGACGTCTCGGCCTGTGCGGCCTGTGCTTGCTTCAATAAGTGCACTCTCAGGCGCCGGGCTGAATTTGCTGTAGACTTTTTTGGGGGAAATTACTCCTATATCATGCCGTCGGAACAACCGACATCAATTATTTCCAAAAAACGGAAGGACCGGGACCGACATTCTCGGCCCGCGGCTTCCACCGACACCACACCAAAACCTACCGCGAGTGCATCTGTCTCTTCGGAGCCGGTAATTCAACCGCTCCAGACCAACGACACCGTTTTACCGCACACTTCGGCCCCGGAGGCTTCCCCGGTGCCTGTTGTTTTTCCTCCTGAAGCCGTAACCCAAGTTTTACCTGACACCATACCGGTGGACAAAGTTACTCCTGCACGTGGGGCAGCTAGGCCTCCGGTGTTTATGTCCATAAAGGCCTACACACGTGCTAAGGCTGCCAACCAGGCTAGGTCTCTCCCTCCTAAATCTTTTTCTCAGGGTCCCACTTCCGATAAACAGATCTTGACTTTAGCTGCAGATCTTATTTCATTACTCAGAGGCTGTCAGGCTCATCCAGACGGGGGTTCTCAGCCGCCTGCAGACAAAAGGCCTAGGGTTGAGCAGACGGATACCTTCTCCTCAGATGAAGCCTCTGGCGACTCAGGTCATTCAGATTCCCAGGAAGAATCCTTCCAGGCCTACGAGGATTCTGATGCTGATGAATCTATTCCCTCTGCCTCTCCTCCTGAGGATATTTCCTTCGGGGAAATTCTCCACTCCATGAGAGAGCATTTTCAGTGGCAGGGCCAGGATTTCTCCGACTCTAGGAAAAGGCTTCGTACTTTCCTTAAGTTACCCCAGCACAGGCCTTTAGCTGTTCCACCTGTGTTAGATGTATTGGATGATGTGTACTCAGACTCGAGTGCTTCTCCTGATTCTCTCCCTCCTGCTCCTGTTAAGCCAGACAGATATTACAGGGTTCCTGAAACTCAAACATCTCTTTAAGGCCCACTCTGTTGACCTAGAAACTATTTCCCAGGGGCCCAAGGGAGTGGCCACTTCCACGGCCAAAAATCCTTTGCCCGCTGACAGGGAATCTAGGTCCCTGGAGTGGTGGGGCAAAAAAGTTTATACCTCAACCACCCTTGCCATGAGTGCTCTTAACTGTCTTTTTCATATGTTTCAGTATCAGGATTTCTTGATGGATGATTTGCAGAAAAAGTTAGCCTCTCCTGAGCCTTTAGATAGAAAGGCCTTGCAGGATTTGGTTCATAATACTCAGCAGGTTAGCAAGCATTTTCTACAGTGTGGTTATGATGCATTGGAAGCTTCATGTAGGGCAGCTATGACAGGGGCTGTTATTCGTAGACATGCTTGGTTGAAAGAACAGGCATTGCCAGGTCATGTTAAAGTAAAGCTTCTAGATGCACCTCTGCTATTTGCACACAAGCTATTTGGTGCTAATGCTCAGGATGTGTTGAAATCAATTGAGGAAAAGGCTAAATCAGTACAAACAGTCAAAGATTTCCTCCAGGTTCAGCCACCAAGGTTCAGTAGGAATTGGCCTTCGAAGAATTGGTCCTTTCCAGACACTGACAAGTTCCAAAGGGGAAAAAACAGGCGTGCTCGAGGTAGAGGGCAATACCGAGGCTCCTACAGGGGCCGCCAATGGCAACCGACTAATCAGAGAAGTGGCGCAGGGACTTCTACTGCTCCACAGGGACACTCACAATGACTTGACTTTGACACCGCCGACCAAGGCTCAGAGAAGCACCTTTAGGTGGAAAATTATCCTTATTTTCAAGAAATTGGCACGTTTTAACAAAGGACAAATGGATTCTGGACATAATAGACCAAGGTTACAGGTTCCACTTCCATATCTTACCAACAAGACAAGGCATGCCAAACCTGCCACAAAATCAAAGGGCAGAGGCACTCATACAGGTTTCAAAGCTGCTACAAATCAAAGCAATAGAAAAGGTTCCTCCTCAGGAACAAGGCCAGGGATTCTATTCAAGACTGTTCCTTGTTCCAAGAAAAGAAAAGCAATGGAGACCTATACTGGACTTGTCCGCTCTAAACACTTTTCTCATTGTGCCAAAATTCAAAATGCTGACGTTACAGCAACTTCTTCCCATGCTGGGCAAGGGGTCTTGGCTGGTTACTCTAGACCTCAAGGAGGCATACCTGCATGTCCCAATCAGACACAGTTGCAGAAGATACCTCAGATTTCTTGCAGGATCAGAGCATTATCAATTCTCAGCATTGCCTTTTGGCTTATCTACTGCACCCAGAGTAT
Organism: Protopterus annectens; assembly: GCF_019279795.1. NCBI lineage: Eukaryota > Metazoa > Chordata > Ceratodontiformes > Protopteridae > Protopterus > Protopterus annectens. The sequence continues at coordinate 631,652,136 of NC_056736.1, read as the reverse complement.
TCACGAAATGCCTGGCATCAGTAATTGCACATTGCAGACTCCAGGGGATACAAATATACCCTTACCTGGACGACTGTCTTATACAAGCGGACAGCAAGCAAGCCTTGATAAGAAACTTGAACTATGTCATTCACTTGCTACAGGCTTTGGGATACACAGTCAACATTCAAAAATCAAGACTACTGCCATCCCAACAAATAATTTTTCTAGGAGCCAAACTGGACACAAACTCACAAATGGCTTTTCTCACAGAAGAAAAACAAGAACAATTACCACATTACTTCAAAAGCCTAGCAAAGCTCACCCAGATGACTGCAAGGAAAATCCTGCAGGCTCTGGGTTTCATGGCATCTTGCATTCTTCTGATTCCACTGGCAAGACTACATATGAGAAAAATACAATGGTACCTAAAAGTTTATGGTCTCAACACAGCCACAACTTAGAAGCAATTATTCCACTCATTCCATGTCTACAAAAGGAAGTTTTATACAAAAGTGTGTTTTCAATCATTCAATTAACATTCATTGATAATCTGATTTTAAAGAAACAATGACCAAAAGGAAAACAAAATATGTACACATAAATTGTTGAATATCATATGAAAACCTTGGAATATAAATAATTATTAAATAGTATTAGTAACAGCATGTAATGTATAAAAATGTAAAATATGAAAAATTTTTTAAAAATGTAGAATGTTGCACTTAAAAAGTGTATGAATTTTGAAACTAATTCAAGAGCCTATTTAGATACAACAGGCTTTTAACTTTAATAAAGGTTTAATTGAAGTGTATTCGTTTAAGCCTGGTTCCCTATAAGACTCCAATAAAATCTGCCAGTAAGCTTCCCTATGTTCTAGCCTAATTTCCCAAGGTCCGCCTCTGTGGTCTTTGACTACAGTTTCCAATACAAAAAAACGGTATTGGGCAGTTGGACATGTAATGAGATGTCTGTAAAGGGCATTCTTAGAATTTTGTTTTTGCATCTCATATGTATGCTTGTAGATCCTTCTCTTGAGTGTACGTTCTGTTTTGCCCACGTAGAAAGCGGGACATGTCAAACAGATAGCCAAATAGACCACCCCCTGGCTGTTGCAATTGGAAAACCTTGTGGACCTAATAGGTTTGTTTCTAGCTACAAGAAAAAGTTCCTCTTGATGAATCACGAACTGGCATTGCGTACAGGAACCACATCTGTAAGTGCCTGGACGTTTGTTGGAATTATTATATGAATAAGAGTGTTTTTCCAGCAGGTTTTTGATGTTTCTACCCCTTTTAAAAACTGTCCTCACGTTTTTGTCACTGAGGTGTTCCAGGTCTGTAATCTCTCTGAAGTTGTCCCATTCGTTTTTTATGATATTCCTAATTACTCCTGAGTTGGCACTATACTCTGTTATAAAAGCTTTGTTAAAATCAGTATTGGATTCAGAGTTAACAATATTGTTAGATGTATCCCCTGTGCCTAAAATGGGCTTGTACCTTACTTTTCTACCCAAGTCCACTTTCTCCCTAACATGGGAGATAAATTCGTGTGGGTAACCCCTTTTCCCGGTTAGGGCTCGCCACAGCAGAACGCCGGTCTGCTTATGATTTGCAGTGGATTTTTTATGGTGTCAGCCCAACCTTCAACGAAGGCACACCCATTCTTACACACACCTACCTGCATGTCTTTAAACGTCACTCGACCGCGGGGAGGACATGCAGACTCCACACAAAAGGCACTCCAGCCAAGAATCGAACCGGAGAACCTCTTGCTGTGAGGCGACAACAATAACTGCTGCACCACCACGGCCTCCTTGGGTGGCTACCATGCTATTTCCAATCTCTCCATGAGGCTTTTAAATTGAGAGAGAGTGGTCAGAGTAGCAGACAGTGGCATTGCTTATGATAAGTGCTTGCTTTTTGTGCCCATGGTGAAGGAGCAACCACTGAAAAGTGAACAGGAGCTATCTGCCATTGGAGTGCACTTGGTGTACCCTCAGAGGTCCTTCCCTAGGAACCAGAAGGGTGCCAAAGCACTGTGGTTTAGAAAGTCCCAGTGTCTTCCCTTTGATTCTTTTTTCAGAGAGGGGACATCCAGGGCAGGGGGGGGGACCTTAAATGGATGTTGCCATAGAGGCAGAGGGGGCTGTAAAATCATGGGCTCGGAGGTAGGGAGGCAGACTCTTTCTTCACCTAGAGTCATGGTTGGCCATCACACAAGAAAACTGGGTAAAGAGCATAGTATCCAGAGGCTACACAGTTGCCTTCAGTCCCAGACACGCCTTCCCAATAAAAGTACCTGTGCGAAAGATTTCCCTTCTCCTAAAAGGAACCATCCAAGGGAGCAAGAGAGGGTCTGGTATCTTCTTAGGAATTAAAAAGGCAGAGGATCTTGGGCCTGTTTTAATTTTAAGCAGCTTTAACTACTATGTAAACAAAAGTTGTGCATGGTCACTGTGCAGTCAGTCGATTGGATGTACTCTATAGACCTTCAAGATGTTTACCTCCACATCAAGACTGTAAAATCGTTTTGAAGGTATTGATGTATCCAGCTTGTCAACTGGCATTGCCAGTTTTGCAATGTACCATTTCATCTGACTACAGCCCTTTGATGTTTGTGTATGTCAATTGTAACAGCTTGTCTCAGACTGCAAGGGATCCATGTTATACGACTTTTGGTTCCTCATTGCAACAGCAAGTCTTTTTTTTTTTTTTTTTAACACCTTTGTTGAATTATCATTTAAGACACAGTAAAACATACATTTGTATGAAAAAAAAAACTTTTTTTTTTATAACTTATCAATCCAACATTACATAAATTGTTCCATTCCTGCCTTCCCTTAAATCTCTCTCATTCCTCCTGCAAAATATTATTCTGCATGCATTGTTCCCACAGTTTCACGTTTTTCTGTGTAACTTGTTCCTACCATTTGTAAAGATCCCACTTTTAGTTATTTTGTCTCTGTTACAATATATATTACTTCAAAAACAGTTGGTTTAGATCTTTATTTCCGTTTTCTAGTAATTTTTTTTGGCAACCACCAAAGTTGAACTTAGTAGGGCCTTACTGTTATGTCCAGACAGTTCACTTCTGTATCCCAGCTCAAAACTTGCTCACCCAGTATTTCTGAAGAAGTACTCTGTAGGGAATTCTGCCAACACACTGCACACCCAAAACATATGTTCTCAGTTATCTCTTTCTTCCCCATCACACCTCAAACGTTTGCTGTTTACCTTGGGGAAAAAGTATTTTGGAGTCAGTGTGGAGTATAAAAGTACCTATACAAACACTTCCAAACAAAAATCCTACTTTTGTATTTGTTTAACATTTGTTTACCAGGAAGGCCTGACTTGGAACAAAGCTAGTTTTCAGTGGAGGCCTGGGGAGAAATGCTTCCGATGCATGTCTTTGAAACGTGGGAGGAAACCAGATAACCCGAAGGAAACCCGCACGAATGCAAGGAGGACATGCAGACTCTGCACCAAAGGCACTTCAACAGAGAATCGAACTGGAGAACCTTTTGCATACTTGGGAGTCATACATATACGTCCTTCCATTGTTTCTTTATCCAATTTATTTTCCCAGTCTTTTCTAATCTCCTCCGATTGATTGATTCCTGTAGCTATTATGCAATATTTTGTATGTCCTACTAATTACCCCCCCCCCACACCTTTTTTTTTTTAACAGCAGCTTTTGTTCTAGAGCTAGCTAACTAAAATCTACCAGAGCAGGTCTTTCTTTTAGGATTCCCGTATCCCTTTCTCTTTGCCTATACCATGCTATCAATCCCTTATAGGAAGGGCAATCTCTAGTCTGCAGTCTGAATGTCTTCTTGCTTTGTCCCATTCTGTATTAACTTTCCCCCTCTAGTTATTTGCTCCCAATACCTTGGTTCCTTTGCCGGTTTACTGCAGTTATCCATTGGTTTTCTTACAAAATTCCTTAAAAATATGTAAAAAATATATATTAACATTGTATGTGATAAAATGTGAAAAATATATGTACTTGTAGATCCAAAATTTATCTTCTTAAACTTTTTAATTTTAAAATACATAAAATAGAACAAATTTCATTTACACCAGGCAATTGGCACGAATTTGTACGCAACTGCCACATAAGTTCAAGTCTTTATAAAATAAGGGAGTCTGGACCTCCTCCAATATCCGTTGTAACCTGATCTATAGCTTTAAACTTGAACTTGTGTTCTGGGTGTTCAAAAATGTCTTGCTATTGCATTTTCTTGTTTCCCCCTGCCTGTACTATAGAAATGTCTGTAAAGAAAGAATAGTCCCCAAGGGACTGAGTGTTTGGCAATATCCAACAGGTTTTGAGGAGGGTTCAGATTTCCATCAAGATTTAAACTGTTTGATAGACATGGACTTGAACTCCTAGAGTTGTTGATAAAACACTATGAGTGCTACAGACTTAGCAAAAGACATTGTAAGTGTGGACAATGAAATAAAAGTGGATGCCGACTTTGAGCAGTACCGCTATGAATATAATAGAACATTTAGCAGAATAGACCAACTTGTGAAAAAATTATGGTTCACAAAAATTTAAAAAATTGAACAGAGACAGGGCAGACTATAGTAGAGTTTCAGCCTATCCCAAACCACCACCATCGCAAGTATGGAATTTGATTGGTTAAAATTGGCAGCGAGGAGCAGCTAATTTAAATATTGAAGAAAACTTGGTGACAGAGACCAACATTAACGCAAATCAAAACCAAACTTCACCAGTTCCTCTGCAAAGAAGTGAAAGGATCAACAACAGGAATAACCGAGCACCTACAATTGAAAATCATCCAAATAATGTGAATGGTCAAGGACAACATGCTGCAAATTTTCACAACCAAGTACAAAACCACAACCCTTGTAAAGTGAGGGCACAACGAGGCAACAGATGCAGGCAGAGGAGGTTAATGCAGAACTTCACAATACAAAGTTACTGCAACATCGTAAAGAACGAAGAAAAGTCTGTAGTTACTCATTTCTCTTTAGAACCTGAATTAGTGACATTTTTAGTGACAGGACAAACTTTTGTACCCACAAGTAATGCAGACATGGCAAAAACTTTACTAAACCTGAAACTTTTTGTGAGGAAAGTAAACCTTGCTGTTCTTTTAGGGCAACATGAGTACAACAAGATGTTTTTCGTATAGCAAGTACTTATAACCCCCCATGCATCCCACAGTGGCATTATTTGAAATAAATTGTGAAATAGACTTCAGTTTATTGGCTTCTAAACAATCCCTGAAGTATAATGATTTAAATACTGACAAAACAGGATGGCAAGCATTTATTGAGTTACAGAAACTGCCCGTTAGTGATGAAACCAGACAAGGGGGCAGTACTGGTAATAATGCAGGTAGAAGACTATGTGAACAGAATGAAAAGTATGCTGCAAAGTGGAACTTGTGTAAAAATTTCTAGGAATGAGTTAAATTAAAGCATACATTAATGACATGTTTATTGAGGCAAAAATAGATAATAGACGTGTATAACAGACTATACCAGCCCCTAGAATTCCCTCTTGTTTGGTATTCCTAAAGTGCATAAAAGCATTGAGAGTCCCCCCATGAGGCCTTTAGTAGATGCACGGAATAGCATAACGTATTCATGTGCAAAGGTTTTGGACTCAATACTGAAAAAGTACACTAGTCAAGAGAGTCAGATTTGTAAAGATTTGTGGTCTTTCTTGCGTGACATTAATAATTTGGAATACAAAGAAGACTACAATTTAACTGTAGATGTGAAAGACCTGTACACATCTATCCCACATGTTGAAGGGATTGAGGTAGGTATCCTATGTAATGAGATCAAAAGGGGCACCAATAACAGAAGTAAATTTAGTGGAGGAATTGCTGGGCATCATTCTTAGTAATAATTATATTGCTTTTGATAACTATTTTTATTTACAAAGATTAGGTGTGGCAGTGGCTTCGCCATGTGGAGCCAGTTTTTCAAACTTGGTTATGGCATACTGGGCGCAAGAGTACATACAGAAGAACCCACAGATTAGTGAACTCCTCTATTTTTATATAAGATTCTTGGATGACGTCTTTATTATTCTTAAAGGAGATGCCAAGACAGCACAAGATTTAGTGAACCACTTTAATAACTCAACAGAATTTTTGCGGTTCACTTATAATTATTGACAGGACAGTATTGCTTATTTAGACATTGAGTAGGAGGAGGAGGATAAAAATCAAGGAAGATATGCAAGTAAAATCTATAGGAAAGAGACCTACACTAGTCTAGCTGCCACCCATGCCATCAAGAAAGGCCAGCTAGTTAGGGCAGCTAGAATAGTGAGTATAGAAGAAGACTTCTGTGTAGTATGTGAAATTTTGTGTGAGATGTTCTTATGCAGAGGTTACCCCAATTCCCTTATGCAACTGACATATGAAATACAAAATAAAAACTGGGGGGGGGGATTATACAAACCTATTTTAGATCAAAGTTCTATGCAAACCTCTGTTAATAATAACAAATAGTGAGGGAGATAAGCTGAATAAAATCCACTTGACATACAGCTTTATTACCACATATAGCTTGAATGCACGGGACTTCAAGAATATTATTTTCAAGAATTGAAGTTTACTACAGGGCAACACCTTTTACTGTGAACAAACATCCAACTCCACCACAAATTATTTTCAAGAAAGGAAATAACTTGAGGTTCAAAACATTAAACTACCCAGAAATCCAGGTATGGCTAAGTGTGGTACATGTAATTATTGTAAACGTATGGAAGTAGGGCAAGTATACCAACTAAGAGACAGACAATACTACACACACAAAAGATATGCATGTCCTTCAAGAATGCAACTGCAGTCATAACATGTGGGTTGTCCTGCCTCAGGCAGCCCTCAGTCGGCCGGATTCCAAAGTGTGGGTCCGACGTCGGCTGATGTCGCATTTCTCTCCGACGTCAGAGCGGCTGGAGTACATAAGCATCAGCCGACGCCATTTTCTCTAGTCTTTCTTGCCGCGCGGTGCCCGAAGCAGAAGTGGTTCGCAGGTGCCGGTCGGTCAGCTCCTGTATTCTACGATACCGAAGTCATCAAAAAAGCTAAGTACCCCGTTGGGGACCTTTTCTTGCCTCAGCCGATGTCAGAAATTACTGAAAAAGTTAACAATTGTCTTTTTTGTGGTAAACAAATACCTCATAAGGATTTCCACTCTTACTGCCTCCCCTGCCTGGGCCCAGACCACGACGTCTCGGCCTGTGTAGCCTGTGCTCGCTTCAACAAGCGCACTCAGGCGCCGGGCGGAGTTCGCTGAAGATTTTTTCGGCGATAAATTTGCTTACACCATGCCGTCGGATCTTCCGACATCGCAAACTCCCAAAAAGCGAAAAGACCGGGACCGACATCCTCGGCCCGTGTCTACCACCGACTCCACGCCAAAACCTAGCGCGAGTGCTCCGGTTCCCTCTGAGACGGTCTCTCCACCGCTCCAAACCGAAGACACCGCATTACCGACGACTCCGATTCCAGACATTACTCCGACGCCAGTTATAGACTTTCCTCCGGATACCAAAACTGAGGAAATGCCCGAGACCATTGCAGTAGACAAGGTCACTCCTGCACGTGGAGCTGCCAGGCCTCCTATGGCCATGTCTATTAAGGCCTACACTAGGGCTAAGGCAGCCAGCAAAACAAAGCATATTACTTCCAAATCCTTACCTCAGCCGACTCCGGAGACACAAATTATGTCCATGGCTGCTGATTTAATTTCCATGATTAGAGGTTCACAGGCCCATCCTGAGAGAGCCTCCCAGCCTCCTCCTGATAAAAGGCCCCGGGTTGAACCTTCTGACCCTACTCCTTCAGATGAAGACTCTGAGGGCTCTGTCCACTCTGAAGCCAGGAAGAGCTCTTCCAGACCTATGAGGACTCGGATGCAGAAGATTCCATACCTTCGGCCTCCCCTCCTGAGGATATTTCTTTTGGGGAAGTTCTGCACACCATGAGGGAACATTTCAAGTGGCAGGGTCAGGAATATTCTGATTCTAGGAAACGCCTTAGGACTTTCCTTAAGAAGCCTCAGCACAGGCCCTTAGCTATTTCGAAGAAAAAGCAAAATCAGTTCAGACTGTGAAAGATTTCCTCCAGGTTCAACCCCCCAGATTCAGTAGGAATTGGCCTTCAAAAAACTGGTCCTTTCCTAATCCAGAAAAGTTTCAAAGGGGTAAGAACAGACGTGGCCGAGGAAGAGGCCAATACAGAGGCCCTTACAGGGGACGACAGTGGCAGCCAGGAAACCAAAGAAGTGACGCAGGGGTTTCACCTGCCCAACAACCACAATCTCAATGACTTTCCTCTACTACCGCCTACCAGGGAACAACTAAAAGCTCCCTTGGGCGGAAAATTATCTCTGTTTGCAGAAAACTGGCACAGACTAACAAAGGACAAATGGATTTTGGAAATTATAGACCGAGGGTACAGGTTTCATTTTCATACCTTACCAAGAAAACAAGGCATGCCAAACCTACCACAACATCAAAGGGCAGAGGCTATCAAGCAAATCACTCTGCTGACTCGAATGAAAGCAATAGAAAGAGTTCCACAACAAGAACAGGGGTTTTACTCAGGACTGTTCCTTGTTCCAAGAAAAGAATCTCAATGGAGACCAATACTGGACTTGTCCGCATTAAACACCTTTCTCATAGTACCAAAGTTCAAAATGCTGACTCTACAGCAACTCCTTCCCATGCTGGGCAAGGAGTCGTGGCTGATTACTCTGGACCTCAAGGAGGCATACCTGCATGTCCCTATCAGACACAGCTGCAGAAGATACCTCAGATTTCTTGCAGGGCCAGAGCATTATCAATTCTCAGCATTGCCATTTGGCTTATCTACTGCACCCAGAGTATTTACAAAATGCCTGGCTTCAGTAATTGCTCATTGCAGGCTCCAGGGTATACAAATTTACCCGTACCTGGACAACTGCCTTATACAAGCGGACGACAAATTGATGTTGACGAAAAACCTGGATTATGTCATACGATTACTTCAAGCTCTGGGATACACAGTCAACTTCCAAAAGTCAAGACTGCAGCCATCCCAGCAAATAATCTTCTTAGGAGCCAAACTAGACACAGCCTCTCAGATGGCTTACCTGACAGAAGACAAGCAAGAGAAGTTAACTCATTACTTCAAAGGTTTAGCAAAACTCACCCAGATGACTGCAAGGAGATTCCTACAGGCCCTGGGTTACATGGCATCCTGCAGTCTACTGGTTCCATTAGCAAAACTACACATGAGAAAGCTTCAATGGTACCTAAAAAGCATTTGGTCTCAACACAGCAACAACTTGGAGACAATCATACCACTCATTCCATGCCTACAAAAGGAATTCCTATGGTGGGCCTCAGTGAGCCAGGAAAACAGGGGTATGTCATTCAAAAAACCACAGATAACACAGACCATGACTACAGATGCCTCAGACCTTGGATGGGGGGCGCACATGGAAGGCAGGTGTATACAAGGACAATGGTCTTCAAAGGAAACACATCTGCATATAAACCAAAAGGAAATGCTGGCAGTAATGCATGCCATCGAGGTTTTTCAACACCAACTACAGCCAGGCCATTTAATGATACGGACAGACAACACCACTGTGATGTGGTACATAAACAAGCAGGGGGGCACCCACTCTTACCCCCTTTGCAGACTGACAATGCAGCTTTGGGAGAAATCACCGAGTCTAAACATCCAGTTACAATCCCAGTTTGTTCCAGGAAAAGACAATGTGTTGGCGGGCAGCCTAAGCAGGAATTTCACAGATCCACACAAGTGGAAGTTACATCCAAAGGTTTTCAGACAACTCACTTCGACATGGGGCAAGCCAGAAGTGGACCTATTTGCCTCTCACCTCAACCATCTTCTACCAAAATTTTGCACAAGGGCATACCATCCAAAGGCTTGGAAAATAGATGCCCTTTCCTTCAACTGGAACTCACTAGCAATCTATGCATTCCCACCTCTGCCACTGATGACCTCAGTATTACTAAAGATCAAAGCAGAGAAGCCGAAGGGAATCTTAATAGCTCCGGATTGGCCAAGACAACACTGGTACCCACTACTACGGAGCATATGTCACACCAGGAGGTGGGCCCTCCCTCAGGGGCCCCTACTTTTGACTCAACACAATTTCGAAACACTGCATCCAAACCTTCAGACTCTGCAGCTAACAGCCTGGGAGATCCCATAAATAACTTCAGCTTATCTCTCTCCAAGGAAGTTCAGCGGATACTAACAGAGGCTCGAAGACCATCCACCAGAAAGGTTTACTTAGCAAAGTGGAAAAGATTCAGCAATTGGAATACCAGCAAGGGGCATGATGCATCATTACTGAACATCCCACTTATCTTGGAATATTTGGCAGGTATGTTACACAGCGGCCTCTCATATTCTTCAATAAAGATACATGCATCGGCTATTTCAGCTAGATACAACACTGATCCTCCTGTTTTCTCTCACCCCTTACTAAGATAATTCCTCAGGGGAATCAAGAACATTAAGCCACCAAGAAAGGCCCCAGTGCCAGCCTGGGACCTCAATTTTGTCTTAGAAAAACTGACTCTACCTCCTTTTGAGCCAGCAGCTTCAGTTGACTTGCTATTTCTCTCATGGAAGACCGCTTTCCTGTTGGCAATTACCTCAGCAAGAAGGGTTTCGGAGCTACAGGCCCTAATGGCAATACCACCCTTTATTATTTTCCACAGAGACAGGGTTTCATTAAGGACCAACCCGACTTTTATGCCAAAGGTGGTATCTAGGGTTTCTCTAAATCAAGCCATTCATCTGCCTGCTTTCTTCCCCAATCCTGAGAATAAGGGGGAAAGACTTTTGCATAACTTGGACATTCATAGACAACTTCGATACTACCTGGACAGAACCAAGGCCAGTAGGAAGTCTGAACAGCTTTTTGTAGCTTACGCCCCTGCAGTCCAAGGGAAAGCAATTTCAAAACAGACTATTTCTAAATGGATTGGACATTGCATCAGATTCTGTTATTCCTTTCATGGAAAGACTGTTCCAGCATATGTCAGACCACATTCCACCAGAGCTACAGCCACCTCTACAGCCTTTTTAAGAGGGGTGCCTACCAAGGACATTCTAGAAGCTGCTACATGGAGCTCCATGCATACATTCTCCAAACACTACAATCTGCCTCTATATTCCAGATCCAGAGCAGGCTTTGCTTTGGCAGTCCTGCAGGGTTTGATTGCCACACCATCTCTTTCCTAGAGCATACCTCCTCCCCCAGCTAAGCTATCGTATTCTACCCACATGTTATGTCTGCAGTTGCATTCTTGAAGGACATAGTACAGTTTTGTACCTACCATAAATGTAGATGTCCGATAGACATGCAACTCCAGTCGGGTTTTCCCTCCCTCCATACCCCTCTATGCCTAGGGTCCACTCCTATCCCTCTTACTCTTAGCTGGGGATATCTGTTATGGTGTATTTGTTTGATTGCTCATGTACTTGTTTGGAATCCTGTTTTTGTCTTACAATTTGATTACAGCCTTCCTTGGAGGGCACCTGGCATCTGGGGCAAGAAACACTGAAGAAAATAGCGTCGGCTGATGCTTATGTACTCCAGCCGCTCTGACGTCGGAGAGAAATGCGACATCAGCCGACGTCGGACCCAGACTTTGGAATCCCGTCGACCGAGGGCTGCCTGAGGCAGGACAACCCACATGTTATGACTGCAGTTGCATGTCTATCGGACATCTACATTTATGGTAGGTACAAAACTGTACTTTCTCAGTCGAAAAAGGTAGTTTATGTAGGTAGATGCCAACACTGTCCCATATACTACATGGGAAAAACTGACAGGAAGCTGAGGGAGAGAGTGTATGAACATTTCTAAACTATAGGCAGGAAGAAACAAGAAAATGCACTAGCGAGACATAATTTTGAACACCCACAACACAAGTTCAAGTTTAGAGCTATAGATCAGGTTACAACAGATATTGGAGGAGGTCCAGACTCCCTTATTTTATAAAAGTTTGAACTTGTACGGCAGTTGCATACAAATCCATGCCAATATCCTGGTGTAAATGAAATTTGTTCTACTTTATGTATTTTAAAATTAAAAAGTTTTTAAGTAGATAAATTTTGGATCTACAAGTACATACATTTTTCACATACAAACAATGTAATATATATATTTTTTTACATATCCATTGGTTTTCATACAAAATTATTTTAAAAATAATTTTAGAAAAGAAAGGGTAGTAAGAGCCTGTGTAAAGGAAGGAGTGGTAATTGGTTCAGACTGAACACATAATGCAAGTGGAATGACTTTTAAAGACAGTGTAATGTTGTATTATTTTATCTGAAGAAGTTCTTGCAACCTGCAGGATGAAAAGCACTTCATTAAACTGTTTGGCACTTTGTAGACTTAATTTCTGGAGTTTTAACTTCAAGTTATCACTGTGTGGATTGAAACTGGGGCCCCTGTAGCTGTTTGTGGTACATTTCAAGGTTAGAACAGTCCTGGGAATGAGGGCTCAACAAGAGGGCCCATCTTCATGCCAGTATATTGGAAATAATTGATCTCAGTCCACACAACACTTTCATAGTGCGGTGCATCAAGAAACAAGGGTAGGAGGAACTCATTCCTACCTGCTGTGCCAGGAGGCCATGGGAATGTGGCAGTAGGTGATGTCTTCACCAGGCTTTCTGATTGTAACGTATATTCCATGCCAGACCAACCTTTTAGTGAATAAAGCTCATCCCTTGCATTTTGATACCTCAGCAGTGGTCCCAGTATTTATCACTATCGAGGATGATTTTTTGCTCCTGGGGCCAGCTTTGCTGCACTCTTTGTATCCCCACAAGTACTAAGTGCAGCAGCTAATTTTCTGTAATCTCTTCACAGGAACACACACCCAGGAATGCTCCGGTCCATTCTTGGCCTCTTGGACTCATTTATGCCTTACTTTTTGTTCCTGTCGGGACAAAATTCCTGCAGAAAGCTTCTCTGTACAAGGCCTCAGTTGTCTTCAAAGTCCCCTTTTTTCCTGACAGATCTGGTTCCCCATGCTTTGGCCTTGCTTCAAGAAGCCATTTTGGCTGCTCATACCTTTTCCAGGTCTGTTGTCTTACCTATCTAGGAGGCCTCATCCAGACATATTTTCTCTGAAAATAACTGTATAGTTTCTCCAATTTTAGAGATGGCCTAAAATTCTTCTTTTCTTTCAGTCATTCATATCCTCTCTGCCTTTCAGAAGGGCGCAACAAGAAAGATTTACAAGAGTAAGTGTAAACAATTTTTCTTGGGCAGTGCTTCAAAATCTGGTCCCCCTTTTCAGCTGAGTTTTCGTCGATCCTATAGCTCTGAGTTACTGTATTTGATTCTGTCTCCAGTGACACTGCTGTCTATGTTCATTTGGCAACCATCTCAATTCAGTCTCCTTGGCCTACCAAACAGTTTGCAAAGCCTTCCTAAAGGGGACCTTTTCATTTGAGACCCTCTATTAAGGATCTGTCATCACTGAACCTTTAGTCTTAGAGGCCCTTATTCAAGCACCTTTTGAATCTGTGTCTTCCAACAGCTTAATAGCTCTCCTGGAAAACTTGTAATCAACAATTGTGTCTGCCAAGAGAATTTCCAAACCATATGCTGTCTCCTATAGACCCCTCATCTGATTTTTCGCAGACAGCTTTTTCTCAGTACTCACCACACCTTTTTTTTACCTAAGATCACTTATGAATCAGCCTTAAATCAGAATATTCACTTTTGAGTGCTTTTTTTCCCAACAACCATACCAATCAAGGAGAGTTGCAACATTACTTGGATGTTCATATACAGCTACACTTATAACCTTCATTTTAATAAATATTTTCATAAGGGCAGCCGTCTTCTTCTCCTGCTCATCTTCTGAACTGGGTTCTGAGATTTATCTGATCAGATGGTCAGCGGATTGCATATTCAGATTTTCCTTTGGATCCACCATACTCGAGGACATCCTGTCACGTCGCCCAGGAGTATAAGTAGCTTTGTATTCTATCCTATCATTTTAGGTGAATTGAGGGAATAATGTACTTTAACACTGGAGCTTCATACTCCCATTCTGTCTACCTAAATTTATCACTCTGCTTCCCCTCCAAATTGTCACTTCCTGGCTTCGACTGGCCTGGCAGACCGAAACTTGTACCCCATTTGCAGTTATCGTCTTCCATTGCAAGCATATCATGCTTTAGAGGAGACCAACTTTATCTGGAGGACTGAGGATGCAGGTGCTCATCGGTGAAGGGAGAAGCTTGAACTGTAAAATGAGCTTAAGTAACTACCAGCTTGAGTCCACTATTCGGGCAGAAGACTTGTTAGTCAAGGCGTACAGAGTGGCATAATGAAGATTAGGAGTTGTGGCACATCACTGTAGGACAACTGTTGATTGATTCCACTAGAATTAAATACTTCTACCAACTGCTGCTCAACTCCATTGCTGTTGTGGCACTTGAGTCAGTTGTTGATATTGTGTCACAGTATATGCTGAATGCTGTTATTACATCACTGTTTGTATTCCCTGCTGTTACTGTATGTTAACTGTTTTGTGGAACCTAGCCATATTACTGGTTAGTGAAACAAGTGCAGTGAAGTAATTTTCATATTGCTGTCTCTGCTTCACTTTTTTCTTCCCAACCAACCCAAGTTACTATTCATATTTTGCACTTGTGTACCTATTGTGTTATGACAACTACGTGAGATGGCCAAGCCATTCTTTGCACTTGTATGCCTACTATGTTGTAGCTGTGCCGTATTGTTCTTTTCAGCTACCTATACTATTGTGGCAGCCAACCCAGACTGAGTTGCTGTTGTGCCTCTCTAAAACAGAGGTTATACATCTGTTATTCTTCTTAAGCATATTGTAAAATGCTGTTGTGGTTATACCTCTGTTGTACTCCACTGTACCTTACTCTATTTTAACCAAATGTATAATATCACAATTGTAACTTTACTGAGGTACCAAGGTAAATTATGATGAGCCCTAGCTTAACAGTATTGTTATCAGATGTATCCACACATACCATATTTGTAGACACCATGAGGTCAGTCTCCAGCTCCATTTGTTACCATCCTGCTAGCATGAGGCACCCTGAGGTAACATAACTGTCTCATGTTTACTGGCAGCCATCTACTTCTACCCGCAGTTGAAGCTTACATGTGAGGCTAAGTACCTATCTGAGAAGGCCAGCTTCTCATCCAAACATATTGGCAGCACCCACCAAGTTGTCAGTACTGACACCCACCTTACTCAACCATACCCCAAACCAGCAGACAAGCATACCTGATCTAAGGTACTCTGTGAAATCCTGCCTAAACTACAGTGGCCTCATAAAGATATAGGATGGGCAGACTTCAGAATTACAGAAGTCTGCTTGCACCTAGAGTGCTTAAAGACACTCGACATACTTACAAGCCAGTTGCATTTATATCACCATCAAACACTAGAGACCAAACTAGAGAGCACTCAGATGGCTTATTAAAGCGTGCTCAGTAGCTTGGCCAAGCCACCATACTTAGTAATGTTCTAGTCATAAGTGCTGAGGAAGGAAGGTGCGATGATGAGGTATGTGCATCAGGTGCCAGAATATAACATGCCACAAAACTCAAGTCTCTTCACCCCATGTTACACATGCCGTGATAATAGTTTACACTGGTGTGAGTGATATGAAATACGTTTTTGGGTCAAATGAAAAGAGACTGTGGAGCTATCCATATGTGACAGAGGCTGGTATGGAGCTAGTCTTCAAAATAATGCCACAGTGCAAAATTGCTCCATCAGTAGATAAGTTATTGATGTTATTTTAAGGGGGCTACTGTTCATTGGCCTAAGTGGAAATTGATGATCCTGTTTTGCCAGGGATGGCCTGTACCTCTTGTCAGGATTAGAGGTTTCTTATATTGGCTAAAACCACCTTCCCTGCTGTACTTCTTTAGATAATATTGATTTCGTTCATCTACAAGAATAGTCCAGCAAGATGGACTGTTTAAAGGTGCTTTAAATGCCAATAACCAAAATAAAAAACTGCACTCCCTGCAAGCTTTCCTGACCTTAGAACTGATCGATATTTGCATCATTACTGAAGCAAGATTCCAGTGTAGTGATAACACCACTTTCAGGGTTTTGGTGCTTCCCAGCTCATTCAGACCCACCTGTGGAAATTACTGTCTTGTAGGTGGTGGTGTGCCCATATTCCTTTTTAGTCACAGCAAGACTCCTAAGGCAGGGAGGTAGTCATGAGCTCCTTCACATCCTGCTTGTCGTTAAGAATCCTTCTCCGATCATAGCCAACTACAAAATCTTCTGTCACCCATATCCCATGAGGCTTACCTGAACAAGCTAGTATGTTCGTGTTTCACTGCTGCAGTCCTGACTTTTGGGATTTCCTGCCTTTAAAACCCTCAGTCAGCCTAACTACCAGAGAAAAATCTTTTTGGCTCCCAGACTGGCAGACACTCAAACTGACGTCAGTAAACTCTGTATAAAGGTAGTCAGCCTGCATCAGAACAATATTTTCTTACCGCAGAAAACATGAAGCACTGAAGCCACATTCAAGTACGTTGGTTGGTCCATACCATAGAGAAGTGTTGTCGGACACAGGATTTATCCCATTGGGGAACCTTTCTTTTCCTTGATCAAAGTCAAATAGTCTATAATTGTTTCTGCTGTTGTAAGCAGATCCCACACACACATGGTTTCACTTCCTCTGTGTTAATTGCCTAGGCCATGATCATGACATTGCTGTCACATTTGAGCACGTTTTAATACTAGAACTATCAGGCGTAGGGCTGAATTTCTTGCAAAGTTTCTTAGCCCACAATCTTTTCAACCATCATTTATGGCGTCTGTTGGTCATATCGAATTTGATCAGCCTAAGCCCAAGAAAGATAAGAAACAGAAGTGTAGGCCTTCAGACGACAATCCATCTCTGCCTGACTCTTCTTCCAGGCTTGTAGTTCTTGAACAAGGTAAGGCACCTATGCAGCCTGCTTCACTTCCAGAACCAATGATTCGGGCCTCTGTCCAGACCCTTTCAGAGTCCGACACGCCATCTCTCCCATCCACTTCTGCACAAGCCTTTGACAACGGATCATCTGTTGGGTCCAGAACCGCTCAGCAGGCCTTAGCTTCCCAACAGCGTGCACCGCCTGGAGAGACTGCAATGTGGCCTCGTCCCACTCCCACTCCAGTGCATTTTCAGCATCCTCGAGAGACGGGCATGAGAACACCAGACACTTCTAGGCCTAATGCCTTAGCCAGTCCTAGGAGGCCTTCTGTACCTAGGCTTGCTTTTAGGCCTTCTGGCTCTGCTCCAGAGGGTTCTCAGCAGGACCTTATCACACTGGCAAAAGATCTTTTTTTTCTCTTATCAGGTCTAGACAAACTTGCCACTGGTAAAAGGAAAAGGGATGAACCTTCAAAAATTTATCAGGATCCCCCCCATGTCTGGGGAGGACTCAGATTCAGAAGAGACTAGATCTGAAGATGTTCCTTCATACACTTCAATGAGGATTTTGACGAGATCCTCCCTTCTGTCTCCCCGGCAGAGGATTTCACCTTTGGGGAGACCTTCCATGCCATGAGACAGCATTTCCAATGGGAGGCTCAGGATTACCCACAGGCGAAGAAGAGGGTTACGAAGTTCCTGGACTTACTGGAACAAAAGCCTTTGGCTATCCCTCCACTTCTGGAAGTGGTGGATAACGTCTTCCAGGAATCTTTTCTTAAACCTGTCTACCCCCAGCCCTTTGAAAACCGGACAGGTTGTACCATGTTAATGAATCCCCCAAATTTCTCTGCAGGAATCCCTGTGCTGACCCTGAAATGATCGCACCAGGACCTAAGGGAGCCAGAGCCAGTTGTTCCAGAAATCCACTTTCTACAGATAGGGACCAGGCCTCTGACAGGTTCGGCAAGAGGGTCTTTACCTCTGTCACACTCACTGAGGGCTCCCAACTGTCAATTTCTGTTTAAGGGCAAAAACCTTTCCAAGAAATTGTCAGAACTCTGTCATGCTAGTGCACAAGGTAGCTAAGCATTCTCTACACTGTGGATATGATGCCGTGGAAGCATCTTGCAGAGCTGCCACTCTACTGGGATAGTGATTAGACGACATGCTTGGCTCCAAGAGCAAGCCCTTCCAGATCATGTTAAATCTAATCTGTTAGATGTCCCCCTTTACAAGAATGTTCTTTTTGGACCAAAGGCAGAAGTGCTGAAAAAGATGGAGGACAAAGCGAAGTCTGTACAAACAGTGAAAGATTTCCTCCAGGTGCAGCCCCCCAGGTTCAGTAGAAATTTCCCTGCTAAACACTGGTCTTTTCCCTCCTTGCCTAGAACTAGTCAGAGTAAACCTTAAAGGGAAAGACCATGTAGGCAGAGGCAACTCCTGCAAAAAAGGCAGACAGTGGACCTTGGAAACCTCAAGACAAGGGAGTTGTAGATCCCAAGTCTCTTCCAGAGACTTGCAACAACTCAGCCACCCCGCCCCAGAACTAAGAGGAAGACTTTTTTTTTTTGTATCATACTTGGACCCCAATTACCTCAGACAAGTGGGTTCTAGACATTATTGCAAATGGCTACAAGCTCACTTTCAAAGAGCAATTAAAACCCTTGGGTATTCCAGATGTCCCCCTAAATCAAATGACGGAGGCCCTGGTTCAAATTCAAAATATGTGTGTGCAAGGAGCAGTAGAGCCAATCCCTCCTCCTCATCAGGGGGTAGGATTCTATTCCAGACTATTCCTGCTACCCAGGAATGAAGGCAGTCAGTGACCTATCCTGGACCTGTCAAAACTCAAGTTTCTCTTGGTTCCCAAATTCAAAATGTTAACTCTTAAAAAGCTCCTTCCCATGCTGTCCCTGCAGGTCTTCATGGTCTCTCTCAACCTCAAGGATGCCTACTTTCACATTCCTATACAGACGTCACACAAAGTTCCTTCGCTTCAGGGCAGGATCCCAATCATTATCAATTTTCTGCTCTGCCCTTTGCCAAGTGCCTGGCTCTAGTAATAGCTTTCTGCAGGACCAGGGGAATACAAATTTATAAAACCACAGCACCCAAACAAAAATTGCAAACAGCCACAGAAGAAGAAATTGTTTATTCACTCTAGCGCCTCGGCCAGAAAGCCTTCAAGGAGTAACTTGAATGTCAAAGTAGCACACAATAAATATGTACAGAAGACTAATAAAACAATTAACACATCAAAACATCAATTAATTAAATATTTCCAATTAAATTCAGTGTTTAACCCCTTTGGGATCAACATATATTTTAAAATAAGAGCTTCCTTATAGAATAATTTCTCTTTCAAAGAGACCAGTTCACTTTCTCCAAAATACATCCTTTAAGAAGTTTAAAATTACTAAAATGTGTCCTAAAATGAACTGCTAATGAGTTATCACAATTTCCATGTCTTGCATCTCTAATGTGCTCCTGGAATCTCACTTTAAGCATTCTTTGACTTTTCCCCACATAAAATTTCTCACACAGACACTTCAAAATATAAATAATTCCAACAGTACAAGAATAGCTCTGATTGGGACTAAAATTAACCATTAATTTTGAGAAAATTGTTTACTATACAAGGACAAATAGAGCATTTTCCACATGCAAAGGTATATATAACATCTGGCATCTGAAACCTACTATGGACCACCATGTTTGCTATACTATGTCCCTTTTTAAATGAGACTAAAAGTTTCCCCTGTGAGATTTTAGCCAACTTGCTGTCCTTAAATAATATAGGCCCAAAGTAATACAAAAGTTTAAATAATTTTATCACTAAGAATATTAAAGCTGGTTACAAAATATATCTCCTTTTTATCACCACCTTAATTCTGAATATAATGAAACTGTCTTCTTCTTTTGGCTGCTCCCATTCGGGGTCTTCACAGCAGATCAACTGTTTCCATTTCTTCCTGTCCTCTGCATCTTGCTCTGTCACACCAACCGCCTGCATGTCTTCTCTCACCACATCTATAAACCTTATTTTAGGCCGCCTTCTTTTCCTGTTACCTGGCAGCTTCATCCTTAGCATATTTTTCCCAGTATACTCTGCATCCCTCCTCAGCACATGTCCAAACCAACGTAATCTTGCCTCTCTGGCTTAGTCTCCAAACCTTCCAACCTGGGCTGACCCTCTAATATACTTATTCCTAATCCTGTCCATCCTCGTCACACCTAGTGCAAATCTTAACATCAGCTCTGCCACGTCAAGCTCTGACTCCTGCCTTTTTGTCAGTGCCACTGTCTCCAACCCATATAATATAGCTGGTCTCACTACTTTCTTGTAGACCTTCCCTTTCACTCTTACTGGTACTCGTCTGTCACAAATCACTCCTGACACTCTTCTCCACCCACTCCATCCTGTACTCTCTTTTTCATCTTTCTTCCACACTCTGCATTACTCTGAACTGTTGATCACAAGTATTTAAACTCATCCACCTTCGCCACCTCTACTCCCTGCATCCTCACCATTCCTGTATCCTCCCTCTCATTCACACACACATTCTGTCTTACTCCTGCTGACCTTCATTCCTCTTCTTTCTAGAGCATATCTCCACCTGTTCTCTACTCTCACTACAGATCACAATGTCATCTGCAAACATCATAGTCCACGGACACTCCTGTCTGATCTCGTCTGTTAGCCTGTCCATCACCATTGCACCATTGCAAATAAGAAAGGGCTCAGAGCTGATCCTTGATGTAATCCCACTTCCACCTTAAACGCATCCGTCACTCCCACCGCAGACCTCACTGCTGTCACACTACCCTCGTTCATATCCTGTACCACTCTTAAATACTTCTCTGACACTCCCGACTTCCTCATACAATACCACAACTCCACTCTAGGCACCCTGTCATATGCTTTCTCTAAATCCACAAAGACACAATGCAACTCCTCCTGACCTTCTCTGTACGTCTCCATCAACACACTCGGAGCAAACATTGCATCTGTAGTGTGCTTTCCTGGCATGAAACCATACTGCTGATCACTAATCACCACCTCCCTTCTTAACCTAGCTTCCACTACTCTTTCCTATAACTTCATGCTGTGACTGATCAGTTTAATCCCTCTGTAGTTACTACAGCTCTGCACATCACCCTTATTTTTAAAAATCGGTACCAAAACACTTTTTCTCCATTCCTCAGGCATCCTCTCACTTTCCAAGATTTCATTAAACAATCTCGTTACAAACTCCACTGCCATTTTACCTAAACACCTCCATGCTTCCACAGGTATATGAAACTGTAAAATATCAAAAAAGGAAAATCTTCCATGTCCTCCTTACTCAGATCTCTTAACCACGTTTGTGCCATTGTAACGTTTAACTGTATCCAAAGCACAATTAACCTTAATATCATACTCCCTCTGAATAAACATAGTTGCTGTATATTGTACTTCTTTCTCAAAATCCAAATCTTTGTTACAAAGTTTACTGAAACGAAGACATTCTCCATATGGCAAAAAAGTAATTAAATGGGACAGCTACTGCCATCCCCAATTTTTCTATTAACACTTGTAATAGAGCCATCATTCATTCCATTTGTTTAAATCCAGAAAATTGACCTGACTACCTATCTGCAGACCACAGTCTTAAAATGAAACCTATTCCTATGTAAAGAATCAGTACACATCTATCCCTACGTGGACAACTCCTTATTCAGTCAACAGATCCATCCAAACTACTCCAAGATCTCAAATTCACCCTGAACTTCCTATCTTCTCTGGGGTTCACATTGAACCCCTAGATGTCCATCATTTCATAACGCAAAGGTAGTTTTTCCTGGGGGCCCACTTGGACACCACTCTCCAGAGCCCCCCCCCCCCCCAGAAAGTGTCCTTCGTAACAGATTACTTCCAGAGGATCCAAATGAAGGATCAAATTTCATCAAGGGAATTCTTAACAGCCCTGGGGTATATGGCTTCACACATCATTATGGTCCCCCTTGCCAAACTGCACATGAGGAAGCTGCAGTGGTATCTCAGGAACATATGGTGCCAGAACTCCCAACCACTAGAAACAGAGCTACCCCTCATTCCTTGCCTGAAACTAGAGTTTGCATGGGTGGGCATAGACTTGCACAAGCAACCCAAGCCTCCCCTCCATGTTCAGTTCTCAGGGACAGACCGTTACAACAGATCCCTCAGAGACGGCCTAGGGGGCTCACTTCCACAACCTACAAATGTAGGAAAAGTGAGAAATTAACATCAGAAACAGGCACATCAATCTGTAAGAACTCGTGGCTGTACAAAAACGCTTAATACCCTTCAAAGAAAAATGGACACCAAGCATCCTGCTAGTAAAGATAGACAACACCACAGTAATGTGGTACATCAACGGACAGGGAGGAACACATTCCTACCCCTTGTGCCATCTGGCAATGCAAGTCTGGGAAACTGAACACTGTGGGACTGCATCTCATGGCACAGTACCTACCGGAAGCTCAGAATATTCTAGCTGAATGCCTCAGCAGGAATCTTATGGACCCTCACTAGCGGCACCGGCACCTGGAGATTTTCCAGACCATAACCCAGTCCTGAGGGAGGGGTCCCCTCAAGTGGATCTCTTTGCATCCAAACAGAACACGCAATTGCAAAAATTCTGCACCAGGGTAAAACAGAAGACTGCTTGGAAAACAGATGTCTTCCCATGGACCCAACTATTCATTTATGTACCCCCCATACCCCTAATTCCTCTGGTCCTGCTCAAGATAAGGGAGGAGAGCCCAAGAGCAGTACTGGTAGCCCCAGACTGTGCCCTCTCCTCCTCCATCTCTCCAACCAGGCGCAGTGGATTCTGCTTCAGAAGGTGAACCTCCTCAGTCAAAATGAGGGGAGGGTTTTTCATCCCAACCTGCCGACCCTCAGCTTGGCAGCATGGATGATCCCACTTCAGCCTACACAGGCGCCACCCTTAGTAAACAGGTGCTACACATCCTGTTGTAGAACAGAAAACCTAGCACTAGGAAATCTTACAAAGCCAAATGGAAAAGGATGTTCTTTGTGTTTCACTGTTGAAGTCATCACCTGTAGGTTATCCCTGCTGTGGTAGCCCTCGGTCAGCCTGAATACCAGAGTCAGTGTTTTTGTGCGCCAGCTGCCATCGCCTGTAGTCTGCCATCAGGTCGTCAGTGCTGAAAAGCAAGGCAGCCAACGTCATTAATCAGTCTTGCCATAGAGCCCATAGCAGAAGCAGTTCGCACGAGTGCTGGTCGGTTGCTGCCAGAAGTTGAATTTCAGCAGAAAACGTCTAAAGCCAAGTACCCCGTTGGGGACCTCTTTTTCTTGCTTCAACGTCTGAAAAAGTTAATTGTCTCACCTGTGGAAAGCAGATCCCACACCGAGACTTTCATTCTTACTGCATCACTTGTTTAGGCCCAGACCACGACGTCCCTCGTTGCCAGTTCTGTGCCCTCTGTAATGGGACAGCCATTCACTGTAGAGCTCTTGTAGACAATTATTTTTGTGTTGCGTCTTTGAATTCTGATGTGGCGTCCGTCAGCCAGCAATCTGTTGACATTCTGCAAAAACGTAGAGATAAAGATAGAGACAGGCCACACAAGGCTAAGCCTTCTGACAACGCTACTGCTAAGCAAGTCGTCAGTTTTCCGGAATTCAGTGAGGCGCTTTTGCAGCCCCTGATGCCCAACTCGCTTTTTATGCAGGCCTCTGCCGAGACCCTTTCGGAGTCTTGTATGCAGCAGAAATCCACTTCGTCTTCCAAGCCTTTGGCTGTCTTTGGCTCGGTTGGGCCCGTAGCCACAACGCAGGCACCGGCTTCCTAGGAGGCCTTTCACACTACTGATTACAGACAAAAATCAGTGTCTTCGCATCTGACTAACGCTTCTCAGAGACCGACGTTTTTTCTCAGGCCTAGAAGCCAAGCCACTCCTAGGAAATCTGCTTCTAGCCACCATCTTGCTACTGCTCTCCCACCCCAAGCTCAAATGCTTAAAATGGTGGAGGATCTCATCTCCCTTATCCAAGGTACTCAGGCCCCCACTCCAAAAAGGAAAAGACATCCTTATCCAGAAATTGACAGACCAAGAGTCCGAGGAATCTGGTTATTCTGCTTTTGAAGAGGAACAACATCCCTTAACTGTTTCAGGATTCAGATGCAGAGGAATCCACAGTGGTGCAGCGGTTAGCATAACCTCCTCACAGCAAGAGGTTCTCCGGTTCGATCCTCGGTTGGGGTGCCTTCTGTGCGGAGTATGCATATCCTCCCTATGGTCGCGTGGGTTTCCTGCGGGTGCTCCGGTTTCCTCCCACATCCCAGACATGCTGCAGGTGGATTGGACACTCTAAATTGGCCCCAGGCATGAATGCGTGCATGTGTGTGCCTTCTGTGGAAGGTTGGGGGCTGGGCTGGCAACTCAACACAGTAAAACTCCACTGCCAATCATGAGCGGACAGGTGATCTGTGTGGCGCCCCCTAACTGGGAAAAGCCAAAAGAAGATGATGATGCAGAGGAATCCATCCCTTCTGCCTCCCCTCCAGAGGACCTCTCCTTTTGGGAAACCCTTCACTCCTTCTGGGAACATTTTCAATGGGAAGCTCAAGACGTCCCGCAGTCAAACGCCTTAGAGAGTTTCTGGACCTGCCCCAGCCCATCCCACCTATATTGGAAGTGGTAGATGATGTCTTAATCCAGCTTAGCCCCTGATGCCCTGCCTCCTGCTCCAACTAAACCTGACAGGTACTACAGAGTACTGGATTCTCACAAATACCTGTATAGGAATCCTGCTGCAGACCCTGAGATCATAACACAGTGACCCAAAGGAGCTAAGACTAGTTCTGCCAAGAATCATCTTCCTTCTGACAAAGACTCCAGAGCTCTGAAAACAGTTTATTTTTGTATCATACTATTTAGTTGCAAAGTAATAAACCTGTTTTTACTTTTTTTTGCTTTGGAGACTGTGTCCTTGAGCCTTCGTTTGTTTCCTGAGTTGCAGTTTGGATTTGTTTGTTTGGAATACAACATATGAATATACGTCTTACAGCAGGGATCAAGTTTGAAAGGCCATGTAACATCAAAGAAACAAATGTGATGGCAGCACGTGTACATAAACATCAACTCGTGTACCACAGGGATGGGCTGTGGCTTCAGGAAAACGAAAAGGGTGCAAAGGTGAAACTTTTGGTGTCAAATAGCTGCACTGCAACATCGAAGTACAGACAAGCCAGCTAATGTACCAACTGCCCATGGCATAAACACTGCTTAATGACAATAAGAACTTCTATAAAGTTAGAAGCAAGAGCAATCATGTAGATAAGATACCTTTCAGTTATCTTAGCATCTACAAGTTCATAACTTGTGAAGCCAGATGAATAACACTGGCTCTGGCTGTCAGTACAGCAAGGGGTAAACTCAGCTAAACCGGTATCATGCTGAGAGATGATTACATTCTGCAGACATCACCACTCCTCGGTTTAACTTCAGTTCACTGTTTAGCGCCAGTAGATGGAGGTGTGATGCATATGCACAGACAATGGCTGATGGTTTCAACTTTGTTACCTAAGAAGTTAAGTTGTGTTTCTGCCATTTCACACTGAGCTAATCGAAGGAAGGACACTGAGCAAACTCGGAACTATAATATATAACATTAAGTATCCTGTTTTTTTGCTTATTTTGTTCTTTATTTCTTTGTTATTTATAGCACTTTGTGTACTGTATATTTTTCTAGCTAGTTTCACTGTGTGTGAGGTATTAACTGGAAATTGTCCACCTTTATTAAGCATCTGTTGGGTTGTTTGTTTCTGATAACTTGTTGCAGTTAATCTCTTTTTTCTAGAGGCTCCTTTAGCTGTTTAAAACTTTAATTTAAAGGCTCACTGCTGCTTTTCTGCTGTGAGAAACATTTCTGCAGATGTTCATCGTGTTACCCTGCTGCAGTCATCACACTTGGGTTATCCTGTCGTCAGGCGGTCTCGCAGTCGTCCGGAATTCCAAAGTCTTGGTCCGGCGTCGGTTGCTGTCGCTTCTTCCCTGATGTCAGTGTGCCAGGGGTATATATAATGCAACCAACGCCATTTTCTTCAGTCTTTCTTGCCGCGTGGTGCCCGAAGCAGTTTGCAAGTGCCAGTCGGCCGACTCCTGAGATTTTCGAATTTCAGACTGTAGTTTCTATAAAGCTAAGTACCCCGTTGGGGAAACTTTTCTTGCCTCAGACTGATGTCAGAAAAAGTTAACAATTGTATTTCTTCTGGGAAGCAAATACCTCATAAGGATTTTCATTCTTATTGCATACCTTGCCTAGGCCCAGACCACGACGTCACTAGTTGTCATTTTTGTGCTAGGTTTAATAAGCGTACTATTAAAAGATGCTTTGATTTCGCACGACACTACGGTAGGAAATTTAATTACACCATGCCGTTGGAGCAACCGACTACCAGCGTGCACAAAAAAACGCAAGGATAAGGACAGCCCAGGCCTAAGCCAGATTCCGAGGCCTCGGCTGGTCCGGTCTCCGGTTCTCCGGTCCTCAGTGAGGCTCTGACGCAGCCCCTTACTACCGCAGATCTGGAACCCGAGACCGCTTCGGAAATTTTGGCGGAATGTACCAGGCCGACACAGCCATTTAGTTCAGGCCCTACCGACGACATTGCTGCAAAAGACAGTGCTGCAGAAACACCATCGGTTTCTGAAGGCGTTTTCAGACCGACGCTCACCATTAAAACATTTTCTAAGACGAAGACTCCTATTAAATCAAAAAGGACTGCACTTCACTCTCCTGTTCAAGGCCCCATGCCTGAGAAACAGATGCTCAAAATGGCTGAAGATTTGATCTCTTTAATCAGGGGTTCCCAGCCCCCTCCTGACAAAAGGCCTAGACAAGAGGAAGATTATGCATCCTCTGGATAAGTGTCCATTTCTTCAGACTCCTCTGAGGACCAAGATTACTCCTTCTCCCCTTATGAAGATTCTGATGCTGAGGATTCCATTCCCTCAGCTTCTCCTCCTGAAGACTACTCCTTTGGGGAAACTTTACACACTATGAGGGAACATTTTCACTGGGAAGGTCAGGACTACTCTGACTCGAAGAAAAGGCTCAGAGTTTCTTTTACTCCCCCAACACAGACCACTTGCCATCCCACCAGTTTTGGACATTGTGGATGATGTTTACTTAGAATCCAGTTTGAACCCAGACTCTCTACCTCCTGCTCCGGCTAAGCCTGACAGATACTATAGAGTGCCTGATTCCCACAAATTTCTTTACAAAAGCCCTGTAGCTGACCCAGAGACCATCTCCCAGGGTCCCAAGGGGGCTAAGGCTTCTATGGCTAAAAATCCTGTACTTTCTGAGAGGGATTCCAGAGCACTAGACAGGTGGGGGGAAAAGGTTTACACTTCAGCCACACTAGCTATGAGGGCACTAAATTGCCAATTTCACATGCTTAAGTATCAGTAATTCCTAATCTCTGAGTTAAAGCAAAGAATAACCACTCTCCCTCAACAATCTGAATTGAAAGAAATACAGGATCTGTTGTACGCCACTGAACAGGTGGGAAAACATACCTTACAATGTGGGTTTGATTCTTTGGAGGTCTCCTGCAGAGCAGCTGTCACTGGGTCTGTTATACGTAGGCATGCTTGGTTAAAGGAACAAACTCTGCCTGATCATGTTAAAGCAAAACTTCTGGATGCTCCCTTACAGCAGGATGTTCTTTTTGGAGTTAAAGCAGAAGTCTTCTTAAAGAAAATGGAGGATAACGCAAAATCTATGCAGACAGTCCAAGATTTCCTACAGGTACAGCCCCTCGCTTCAGCAGAAACTGGCCAACAAAAAATTGGTCCTTTCCAGCTACTGACAGACCACAGAGGGGTAAATACAGACGTCCAAGGGGCAGAGGACAACCAGTACAAACCTCGCCAATGGGGCACTACAACACAGAAGGGAGAAGAAGACAGGTCCCAATCAACCAGAAGGCAAACTCAATGACTTGCACCTCATCTGGCCAAGCAACACTCTCTTGGCAGCCCCCTTGGGAGGAACACACGCACTTTTTTCAGACAACTGGCACATTGTCACAAAGGACAAATGGGTCCTAGACATTTTACGAGGATACAGATTCCATTTTCACACCTTGCCAATGAAAAGAGGAATGCCAAACCTGCCACAAAATCAATGGGCAGAGGCACAAAAACAAATTACAGTTCTTATGGACATGAGAGCCATTCAACTGGTACCTACTCGAGAGCAAGGCCAAGGATTTTACTCAAGACTCTTTCTAGTGCCCAGAAAGGGCAATGCCTGGAGACCAATTCTGGACCTTTCAATTGTAAACACTTATAAGTACCCAAATTCAAGATGCTAACACTACAGCAGCTTCTTCCCATGTTGGGCAAGGAAGCATGGCTAGTAATGTTGGACCTCAAGGAGGCATACCTGCATGTCCCTATCAGACAAAGTTGCAGAAGATACCTCCGTTTTATTGCAGGTTCAACCCATTACCAATTCTCTGCACTGCCCTTTGGCTTATCTACTGCGCCCAGAGTCTTCACAAAATGCCTGGCACTAGTAATTGCATACTGCAGACAAAGAGGAATTCAAATATACCCATACCTGGATGACTGCCTTATTCAAGCAGAAAGCAAGGACATTCTCTTACATCATCTGGCTTTTGTAAAGCATCTACTAAATTGCCTGGGGTACACAGTAAACGAAAAGTCAAAACTAGTACCCTCATAAAATATGACATTCCTGGGTGCCAGCTTGAATATAACGGCCCAGAAGGCTTATCTTATGCCAGACAAACAACTACAACTGACTCAATATTTCAAAAAATGGCAACAAAGACCCAATTAACTGCAAGAAAAATTCTGCAGCCCTTGGGCTTCATGGCATCTTGCATACTAATAATACCATTTGCAAAGCTGCATATGAGGAAATTATAGTGGTACCTAAAAAGTGTATGGTCTCAGCACAGCCACAGCTTGGACACAATGATATCTCTCATTCCCTGCCTACAACAGGAATTCCTATGGTGGTCACAGGCATGTCACCTCAACAAGGGTCAGCCTTTCACCTTGTCCCCAGCCAGCCCAACTATCACAACAGATGCATCAGATTACGCCTGGGGGGCACACATGGCAGGACAGTGCGTTCAAGGCGTATGGACTGCAGATCAAAGGAATCTGCACATCAATCAAAAAGAGATGCTAGCTGTGCAGAAAGCTCTGACAGCCTTCAAGGATCTATTACATCCAGGACAACTTACAATAAAGACGGACAACACCACAGTTATGTGGTACATAAACAAACAAGGGGGTACTCATTCCTACCCTCTATGCAGGCAAGCAATGACCTTATGGAACACAGCTCTGGCTTACCAAGTTCAGTTACAAGCTCAATTCCTGCCAGGACAGAAGAACACATTGGCAGACGACCTCAGCAGAAACATCAAGGATCCCCACGAGTGGAAACTAGATCCACAAGTATTTGCAATGATAACTCAAAAATGGGGCCTACCAGACATAGACCTGTTTGCCAGTCCTCAAAACTATCAACTAAAAATTTTGTACAAGGACACTTCACCATCAAGCTTGGAAAGTGGACGCACTCTCTTTCAGTTGGAAAAACCTGACAGTATATGCCTTCCCTTCGTTGCCTCTCCTCTCAAAGGTACTTCTGAAAGTCAGAAAGGAGAGACCACGACTGATTCTCATAGCCCCAGACTGGCCATGCCAGCACTGGTACCCACTATTGAGGAATATGGCCCATGGCCCACCATGGATATTACCACAAATTCCCCATTTGCTCACACAACAAAACAATCAGATCCTTCACAGCCAGCTCAAAATCATAAATCTGGCTGCATGGCACATCAACTAAGCATTCAGCCAGCTCCTCTTTCCCAAGCAGTTCTGGATGTTATCCTGGAAGCTAGGAGGCCAAGCACCAGGAAGGCTTATTCGGACAAATGAAAAAGGTTTTGTGCCTGGAACCAAGGTAAAGGCCAAGACACAATTCAGCCTCACATGCCTCACATTCTACAGTATTTAACTGAGATGTTGCACAAAGGACTTTCTCCTCCATTAAAATCCATGCTTCAGCTATTTCAGCCCACTGCAACACGGATCCACCTTTATTTTTGCATCCACTTCTAAGGCAGTTCCTCAGAGGGGCAAAAAACATTAGACCACCCAGTAGAGCTCCTACACCAACATGGGACCTCAGTTTTGTTCTGGAAAAACTAACGCTACCCCCCTTTGAACCAGCTTTCTCTGCAGATCTTCAGTTCCTATCATGGAAGACTGCCCTGCTGCTAGCAATAACTTCAGAAGAAGAGAATAACTAGAAGAGTCTCAGAGCTATAGGCACTAATGCGAGTGGAACCTTTCCTCATTTTTCATCCAGACAGAGTTTCTCTACGAACTAATCCTTCCTTTATGCCCAAGGTGGTTTCCAGTGTGGCTTTAAGTCAAACCATCCACTTACCCACCTTCTTCCCAAATCCACAGAACAAAGGTGAGAGACTCCTGCATTCCTTGGACATTCACAGGCAGCTTCGTTACTACTTGGACAAAACTAAGACTTTCAGAAAATCTGACCAGCTCTTTGTATCCTATGCTACAGCTTCTCAAGGGAAGGCTATATCAAAGCAAACCATTTCCAAATGGATAGGTCATTGCATACGTTTCTGCTATACCCATCATGGAAAACCAGTTCCTGCTACCATTAGGTCCCACTCTACCAGGGCAACAGCTACTTCTACAGCCTTTCTCAGAGGGGTTCCAACCAAGGAGATTTTAGAAGCTGCAACTTGGAGTTCAGTACACACCTTTACCAAACACTATCACTTACCTCTTTACTCTAAGACTAGGGCGGGCTTCGCCACTGCAGTTCTGCAGGGCCTTATAGCCTCCTCTAACCCTCTATGGTACCTCCTCCCATCCTTAGGTGTGGGATTCAACCCAAGTGTGATGATTGCAGCAGAGTAACACGATGAACATAGTACAGTTTTGTACCTACCATAAATGTAGATGTTAGAGTGTTCACCCTGCTGCAGTACAGGTTACCCTCCCTCCATCCCCTCTGATCTACTGGCTAAATCTCTTCAATACCTTACTGATGTATTTGCTTATAGCTGAAGGGATTTTGTGTTTGTGCAAAGTTTACTCAATTTGGTACTAATTACTGACCACCTTTTTGGGGGCACCTGACATCCGGGGCAAGAAAAACTGAAGAAAATGGCGTCGGTTGCATTATATATACCCCTGGCGCACTGACGTCAGGGAAGAAGCGACAGCAACCAACGCCAGACCAAGACTTTGGAATTCCGGCCGACTGCGGGGACCGCCTGACGACAGGATAACCCAAGTGTGATGACTGCAGCAGGGTGAACACTCGAACATCTACATTTATGGTAGGTACAAAACTGTACTTTAGTTTCCCACCCTCCCTCCATATTGGTATGGTGTTTTTATAGTTGGTGGCTTTGCAGTTGCCCGCCTCTAGTGCAAATTTGATCTGGGACCCTACTCCCAGTCTAGTGTCATTATCTCATTCTACCCAGTACAGGGAGAACATTTGAGAAGGCCAATCAGCTTAGTTTCTGCTACTCCTTTCTCTCTTTCCACTAAAAAAAAAAAAAATTTCTAAGCTTGTTTCCTGCCTTTCCTGTGGGTAGTCTAGCCTTGATATAGATTTGCTGTGTCCAGGACTCTTTGTAGGCTTCTAGGCCCCCAAGCCTTTCTGTGTTGGAGGGAAGCCTTCTAGCTTAATTTTGTTTCTTGGAACTAGCCAGTTTTTTGTTTCAGTACTCGTCTATTTCTTTGAGCTCAGCACTTGTTCAGAACTTATTGTAAGCACTAAATAAGCTACAAATTACTACAGCACTCAACTTTCCTCACTGTCTAGAGGAAAACAGTTTCTAGTACTTAACAAATAAGCACCTATCCAGCCATGTCTAAGGGTCAGCTCCCGGTGTTTTCTCCTGTCTACCTGATGAATCTGGGCATCTTGGGGCAATGCCGTAATTGCCTCATGTACACAGACAACCCTCTCCTCCTACCACCCAACACTACAACCTGTGAGAGATGCGCTTATATAACCAAACTGGAAGCAAAGCTCTCTTCACCCAAGACTGGACTAGACAGTCAAGAGGAGAAGGTAAACACTTGCACCACACCACACTCAGCACATAGTCCCTCAAAACCTACACCACCAAAACACACACCTACATTCGCGGAGGCTCTCGGTAAAAATCTGCCCAAGCAACAGGGACCTCCAAAGCAGAAACTCAAGCAACCTTCACCCCCCAACACAACCCAAATGACACACAGCCCACAAACTCAGTGTGCCACTCAACTACAGCCCATAAGGCATAACAACGTACCCAACACTCTAGTCATAGGTGACTCTATAGTCAGGCACACCGATGTTCCACTCACCAGGCTAAACAAGGAGAAAGTTACTGTAAGCTGCCTGTCTGGTGCCAGGATCCGCCACATAACGCATGCACTGTTACTCCACAACAAGTACAAATATGACTCTCTCATTGTCCATGTTGGTGTGAATGACCTGAGATGTACCTCCTTGGACTACATGAAAAGGGACATGGAGGAGCTATCTGATCTTGTAGCCCAGGCAGGTATGACCCTAGCCCTGAGTAGCATCCTGCCATCACCCAAAATGATACCACAGTACAAGGACAAAATTATTGACTTCAACAATTGGCTAAGCTTCTGGTGTCATTCTAAGGGGATCCAGTATCTGTCTGCCTGGGATGACATGATCGACAAGCCACGATGCTTTGCCAGAGATGGCCTGCACCTGTCGCCCCTTGGATTCAGGATACTGGCTAAGGCTCTAGCCACCCCTATAGTGCCTTTTTTAGGCAAGGTTCAAATGACAAATTCACCGCCCTATCAGGTACAGGCAAGAAGAATCTGAGGGTATTGCTACTCAATGCTAGAAGTCTAAACCTCAAAATGCACTCTCTCGAGGCACTCCTTAAAATGGAGAACATCGACATCTGTGCAGTGACAGAGACCTGGTTCAAGGCTCCAGAGAGTACCCCTGCATTACCAGGCTATAATTCATACCACACCTTCGCCACCTAACCTGGATCGAAACACTAAAGGTGGAGGCGTGTCCATATTCATTAAGGATATCCACACCTCCAGGCTAGTTGCTCAGCATAATGCATCCAAGATTATCTAAGTGCAACTAACTCTGGGCAAGACCGCAATCCAAATTGTAGCTTGCTACAGATCCCCCACCATGCCCCAGGATTCCCACTCCTCATTTCTTAATACACTGGAAAATATTAGGGTACAACCTAACACCCTAATAATGGGTGATTTCAACTGCCCTACCATTAACTGGGAAAACTACTCGTGTACCAACTCTTGTGCTCAACGTTTCCTGGAATTCATAAATTCCAATGCCATGGATCAACTTATCCACACCCCCACCAGGGGCAGCAATATCCTAGACCTGGTTATTACCAACATGGGCAACCGGTGCTCCACACCAGAGGTCAAGTCCTTGTTGGTCAGATCCGACCACAAGCTAATCACCCCAGACATCCACATCCCTCCCCCACACCCCATTAGGGAAATCACAGTAAAAAAATTCTCTAAAGCCAACTTCACGCTTCTTAAGACAGAAGTGGCAAACTTCACGACACCCATGCTGACGGACAATAGAGCTATGACTGCTGAATCCTACACAAATGCACTTTATAAGCACTTAAATGAGTGCATGGATCGTGCAATCCCTGATGGAACCAAGATGCTATCCTCCAAAAAAAGGAAGCCAATCTGGTGGTCCCCTGCCATAAACAAACTCTACAACAGAAGAAAGAAACTATTGCAAAAAAGAGTAAAATCCCATGATTGGAGAAACTCCCTGGTCAGCCTCAGTGAGAAGCTGAGATCCCTCATAAAATCCTCCAAAGCTAGTTATGAAAACAAAATCGCCACGGACTCTAAGGACAACCACAAAGCATTCTATAGCTATGTCAAGAATCTCAATGGCAACACTCAGATCTGCTCTGAGTTACAGCACAGTGGCACTAAATATACAGAACCAACTGATATTGCCAACATCCTGGCAGATAGGTTTAGTGCTAACTTTACCCCCCTGTCATCCCTTAAAGGGCCCATCTCTATACCAGAAGAATGCAAAGTTCCTGTAATCACGGCTGCACAGGTACTAAACGCACTATCCAAAGCCAAGAACACAGCATCCATGGGACCTGACGACATCCCAGGCTGTGTTCTACATGAACTACAGAATGAACTGGCACTCCACCTAAGTACCATGTTCAATCATAGCCTCACCACAGGCTATGTGCCCACTGAATGGCACACAGAGACATTTATCCCACGTCACAATGGGGGAGCCACCACAGACCCTGGAAACTACCGCCCCATTAGCCTAACAAGCCTAGTCTGCAAGGCTGTGGGAACGTATCATCATGGAACTTATAAACAATGACATTGGTAATCTCCAAACTCAGGACCCCACCCAGTTTGGGTTTGTAAAAGGCAGATCATGTCTCCTAAACCTGATAGACTTCTTTGAAGCAGTCACCAAAGCTGTAGACGAGGATAAGGTGGTTCACACAGCCTATCTAGACCTCGCCAAGGCTTTTGACATCATCCCCCACTCTGGAATTATAGATAAACTCACTAAACTAGGTATAAATCCCTATGCCACAAGATGGGTTGCCAACTGGCTCACTGACAGAACCCACTCTGTGAAAGTACCACACTCCAAATTCAACTTCAGACCAGTGATAAGTGGAGTACCACAGGGTTCAGTCTTGGGTCCTCTCCTGTTTGGTATCAACTTCTCTGAAGTACAGGTCAACACGGAAGGTCTTTGGCTAACGAAGTTCGCAGATGACTGCAAGCTAGGAGCCATAATCAAAACTCCAAAAGATGTGGACATCCTACATAAGGGCCTCGCTGAGACAGATATTTGGTTTCAAAGCCATGGCCTCAAGCTCAGTGCCAAAAAGTGCATTGTCATCCCTTTTGGTAAAAACTCAGTACCCATGAGCCACCACATAGGTGGTAGTCTACGTAACAACAAAAGTGTGATGAGACCTTGGGACACAGGTGGGCAGTAGTTTCTCCTTTGATAATCGCATCGCCACAGTAGTCAGGAAATCCTTCTACTTTGCACACCTCATCACAAAAGGTTTCTCATCCAGGAAAGAAGAGGTCATTGTTCCCCTCTACTCATCACTCATTAGACCCATTATAGAGTACAATGCCCCTTTTGGTATGTACCTCACAAGACATCTACAACAACTGGAAAGGCCACAGAAATACCTCACAAAGAGGATTACCGGCCTCAAAGAGATGCCCTGTGCAGACAGTCTCAAACTGCAGCTTTACTCCGTTGCATATCGCCTACTCAGAGGCGATCTCTGCCTAACACACAAAGCTATGTCAAACCCGGAGATTTTAGACATGCTCCACTTAAAGAAATCCCAATCCCTACGAGCTACACGCTCTAGGGACCTAAACCTCGTCACCACAATAAACAGAACATGCTGGAGGGATAGATTCCTGTCCCAGAGACTTCCCCTACTCTGGAACAAACTACCTATCTATATCAAACAAAGCTCCTCATTAGCACTCTTTAAGAAAAATCTTGATTGGATGCATACCTCCCAACTGTCCCGAATTACTCTGTTTTTACAGAGTTTTTGGGTCCAAACAAAGGGGTGCCACGATTCCCGATTGGCACCCCTTCAATTCCGATTTTTTTCACGATATATTTTTTTTGTTTTTCCCGCTTTAGCTGATGTCATCGCGTGTGCAATGACGTCAGCTTGCCAGGGCTTACCAGCCTGTCCAAATTCCGCTCACAGAGCACGTATTGCCGGATTTCCAGCTGGTTCAAATGCTTTGTGAGTGGGAACGTACCAGCCGGAAATGATTTATTTAGAAGGCTCGAACAAATGTTTTGCTGCTCGGCTCGCTATTTATGGCAAGGATACATATGTTTAGAAGGCTGGGAACGGCTCGCATGGATGTTTTGCTGCTCGCTATTTAGGATTTATTTAGAAGGCTGGGAACGGATGGCTCGGGCTTGCTGCTTGATTTAGTAGAAAGCTGGGAACGGATGGCTGGGGCTTGCTGCTAGCTATTGGATTGGGAATAGATGGCTCAAAGCGTTTATCGTCAAGTAAGCTGAAATGGTATGTGTGTGTGGTGGTGCTGCTGCTTCTGCACAGGTTTTTAACATTTGACTTTTAGGAGTGGCTGCTTAATGACACAAACTGTTTGACTCCTACATTTTAACTCTTAATTAAAAAGGTGAAGCAGAATAGAAGTAGCAGTTTAGTGAAATTATTAGTATGTTCATGCTACGTAACTTAAAACATATCTGATGAGTCGCAGTATGTGTAAAACAGATTAATTTATGAAGTACAGAGCTGTCAATGTATGGTTTATTTCAGAAGGCTAGGCAGATAGCTTTTGTTTCATACCAGGTTTGCACTAGTGTTCCTGTGTGGCAAAACAGATTGAGAAAATGTGGAATTATGTACTTCCTGTTACTGTGACAATTTGAGCTATCAGATTGGCTTAGATAGTGCGTTTGCCTTTTAAACATTCATGCTGTACAGAATTGGAGTGGCAAGATTCAATGTGCCATATAAAGGATTTATCTTCGATCTGCATCAAGACCATGTTTGCTCAGCTTGCTGGTTAAAATATTCACATCTGTTACCTCTGCTCTGAATGTTTGCGGAAGTTCTCCAAAGGATGTGCTGCAATTTTCAGTTGAATTTCCTAACTGAAAAACGAGAATGATGTCTTGGGAAATCATAGGTAATGAATACAGATATAATTCTCATCTGGTGTGTGTGAAGTGAAACAGCTGGCTCCATTGTTTCTTTTTTTTACTCTTCTCAATATTTGAAAGATAAAAAAATATGCCTTCTTAAACCCTAATATTGTGTTGAAGACTTATTAAAATTAATTATTTTGCATCTTTTTATGAATAACTTGTCTTGCCAAATATCATTCCTATAATTTTCAAGTTTAGACTGGTGCTGAAAACCTTTGGATCTTCACAAATATTTCTATGCACCCAAGAAATCACAACTTCTATGTTGTCTTAAATCTCAATGTTGGATTGCATGTATTTTTTTTTCATATATATGAGCAGGGCAGGCTGGAAGAAAGGGATACGTTTTTTTTTTTAATTCTGTTTTCTTATTTTTGTTTTGCTTGGTGCTTTGTTTTCTTTCTGAAGGCCCCTACGTCTTAAAATAATTCAGCAGTTACTTCTCTAACTCAGTATGTTATACCACCTGTTAGACACACACACTTGTTAAAGATGTTGGGACTGATAATATGAATAATATGGTAGATGGCTGCAATGGGACTCTGGTGCTATATTTTGGTTCTGTTCTTTAGTTTGTGTTTGAAAGTTGGTATCCCACAATTCCAGTGGAATGGGCGTGGTTGTGTAATTATGTATGCAAATGTTGTTAATCAGCGTACAGATTTGTACCTCTTTTTCATGGGCCTTGTCCAGATTTTGAATGTTTCCAGGTTGAGAGCTATGATTGGATGGGAGATGGGAAGTTCACCCCGGGGATCACTTCTGTGGCTCTGCTCGACAGTGGCACAAGAAAATAATTTTCTTGGGTGGCGAAAGCCAGGGTACCTTCGGCTAGGCTTATATAGGCCCTAGGGCCAATAGCCTAGTACCTACCTATGATCATTTTCACATGGAATCTTAATAGCATCAGATGAGACTAGACGAGTATCACAGAGGAAACCAGTTATTTAAACTGAAGACACTCAGTATTCACATGGTACTTGTGTCACAAAACTGTTACATCCAGTATCTGGACTGGACGCCAGGTAGTAGCTCAAAAAAATTTACATCCATATTTGTGCAATCTCTACTCCACTGTACCATCTGACTATCAATTACTTGTTTCCTTATATACTTACCATACAGACTGCTTTTGAAAGTCTTTATTTTACATTTGTTAACTGGGATAGTCCACTGGACAAATGTCTGCTTTCAGTGGAGTCCCAGGGAGAAAAGCTCCTTAATAGGAAAATATGTAATGTATAATGTGTAAACAAAAGTAGCAGAGAAAAGTTACAAGCAAGTTAAGTACAGACATATTTGCGTTCAAGTTAAAAAACAGACATATAATAGCTCACTGGAAACAAGGAAGTATTACAGCATCACTAGAGTCTCAAGCCTATGAGAAACATCAACACTATAGCTGGGGTGCCAACTACAACATAAAAGTGAATTAAAAGTCCTAAACTAGAATCAAAATCTCATTAATATATCATATGTACATGTACAGCCTTAGGCCCTTTAATTGTCAATTAAAATTTGTGATATTAGGTTAGTGGAGGTGACAATAGTGGGGAGGGTTTAACATGGTGTAGTGCACATCAAAGTCACATCAAAAAAGGCAAATCACCAAATGGAAGGCAGGCATAATTAGTGATACTGACTCTTGTTCATAGCATATTGTGGCATTTATATACAACTGTAAATTATACTACAGTACAGTAAAGGGAATATTCCACTCCCTGCAGCAGATCGCACAGCAGTATCATTCTGGCTTCAAGGTACAGTTTAAAATGATATGTAATCTGTACACTTTGTGAGAGATTCATCTTCCAAAAATTGAATACACAGACATATCTGACCTTTCAGAACATGTTTGAAAAAGTGAAGCCACTGCTGTGTGTTCAGGTATTTTGGTCAACTGTAATGCACATTTCACAATGTATGAAGCACCACTGGGAACTCCTTTCTTCTGCAATACCACTGTAGGACCATTAATTCCAGTGTAACAACCTTGCAGCAAAATCTCTAATCTCTGACAATCAGAAGAGTACTGTTGGGGCCAAATGGTATGACCCTATCTCGCGTATCTACTATTCACCTCCCATTCTCTGCTCAGTATATATTTTCAAGAAAATGCCTCCTTTTAGATATTACCGTGCTTAATATTTTTTTTTGGATGCAAACAAAGATAACGTGTTAAATAGAAATTCTACTGCTTACTCCTTTTGCTTTTCATCCACTAGCAAAAACACAGATTATGTTTGAGCTTTGAGTACACTCCACAAAATGTATGTGACCCTTATTGACTGTGTGCCTGCCATGAAGCTCAATAACCATGGATTCAGTTAGCTACTGGCAATCCGCGTCTAGTTTTCCAGTGTTGGTTACCTTGGATAGCTCTGTCTAGTGAAATCTGGACCTAAATTAATGAACCTGCCAAACATGACCTGAGAATTGCTACACTATGTTGGTTCACTCACAGGACGCAGCTTGGGAGTGGATGACATGATGGTAAGGAGGAGGCTGGACATCCAATCTATCCACAAGACAAGATGGAAAGGCAGTGCAGCCAATCTGCTTTACTTGAGATACAGAGTCTACTACTCAGGAGGAGGTCAGGCCAGAAATGCTGTTGCCATGTTGGTAAGAGAAAGTCATAAGAAGGCAGTAGACAACATCAGCAGAATTAGTGACAGACTCATGGCAGTCAGGGCAGTATTCATAACCTCAGCCTATGACTCACAGCAGGGTTGCTATACTGATGAAAGGAGTTCATTCATATAGCAGTTGCAGGACCTACTGTAGAAAGCAGGACAACATGAATTAGTATTGATAATGGGTGACTTGAATACACATATTGGAACAGACAAAACTGGAGAAGAGGACTGCCTGGCTCCACATGGGGTGGGACAAAAGGAATAAGGGAGATGCCATTCGAGAACTCTGGCAAATGGCTTGATAGGAGCCAACACATAGGTTCATAGGTTCATACTAGGCTATCTGCCTTAGGGCATTTACAAGCCTAGCCAGTGTGTGTTTGGCTTTCGCCACCCATTTTAAAATTAATTGTGCTATGCCCTTTTTCGAGGTTAGTATACTGTGCCCCTGTCTAACAGTGACACAGAAGTGATACCCGGAGTAAATCTACAATCTCCCATCCACTCATCAAGATTCCTCTTGAAGAGAGTCAATGAGGGACTCTGCCTAACCTGGACTGGGATTTTATTCCAGAGTGAAGGGAGCCTCTGGGTTATGAATCTGTCCCTCCAGCATGTCCTATTTATTTCAGTGCTGAGGTTAAAGTCTCGAGCGTAGCTCGATGGGATTTGGATTTTCTGAGGTGCAGCATGTCCATTAATTCCGGGTTGGACATGGCTTTATACGTCAGGCACAGATCGCCTCTGAGCAGGCGGTATGCCACTGAGTAGAGCTTGAGTTTCTTAAACCGGGCAGCATATGGCATCTGTTTGAGAGCCCTTTGAACCTCTTGATGAGGTACTTTTGGGGTCTTTCCAGTTGTTGCAGGTGTCTGGTAAGGTACATCCCAAAAGGGGCATTGTATTCAGTTATGGGCCTGATGAGGGATGAGTAAAGAGGCACGATGACCTCCCCTGATCTAGATGCGAATCCCTTCATGATTAGGTGGGCTATATAAAATGTTTTTCTAACCACTTTGGCCTAGTGGTTGTCGAATGAGAGATTGCTATCAACTTGGGTCCCCAGGTCCATAATTGCTTCTTCCGTACTTAATGGATTACCATCTATGTGGTAATTTGTGGGCACTTTGTTTTTGCCGAAGGGGATGACTATACACTTTTTGGCGTTTAGCTTGAGGCCATGGCTCTGGCACCAGTTGTCTGTTTCTATGAGGCCCTTTTGGAGGATGCTTGTGTCGGCTGGAGAGTCGATTATGGCGCCCAGTTTGCAGTCATCTGCGAACTTGGTCAGCCACAGTCCTTCTGTGTTGGCCTGTATCTCCGAGAAATATATACCGAACAAGAGAGATCCCAGGACTGAGCCTTGTGGGACACCACTTGTAACTGGTTTGGAGTCTGACATGGCTCCAGCAATTCTACCCATGTGGGTTCTGTCCTTGAGCCAGTTTGCAACCCATCTAGTGACATAGGGGTTTATATTTAAGCTGGTGAGCTTATCTATAATGCCCGAGTGGGGTATTGTATCGAAGGCTTTTGCGAGGTCCAGGTAGGCTGTGTGGACCGCCTTCCCCTCGTCAATGGCCTTGGTGACCGTTTCAAAGAAATCGACAAGGTTTAAGAGGCAGGATCTGCCCTTAACAAAGCCGAACTGGGTAGGATCCAGTGTCTGTAGGTCCCCAATATCTTTATTTATGAGGTCTATGATGATCCTTTCCATAGCTTTGCAGACCAAGCTAGTCAGGCTTATGGGGCGATAGTTTCCAGGATCCGTTGAGGCACCACCTTTGTGGAGAGGCACCACTGTTGCTGTACGTCACTCTTTGGGTACATATCCTGTAGTAAGGCTGAGATTGAACAGTAGTTTTATGTTTGGGTTTAGTTCTTCTTGGAGTTCATGTAGGACGCAGCCCGGGACACAGTCCGGTCCCATTGATGCTGTGTTTTTTGCTTTGGAGAGGGTGGCTCTTACCTGAGCATCTGAGATGTCGGGGGGGGGGGGGGGGCAGCACTCTGCTGGGATAGATATTTGCCCTTTTGGTGGGGAATAGAGGGAGAAGTTTGCGCTGAACCTGTCCGCTAGGATGTTGGCAATGTGTGTGGGTTCGGTGTATTTTTTGTCATTTTGGACTAATTCTGAGCATATCTGGGAATTCCCACCCAGGTTCCTAACATAACTGTGCAATTTTCTCTCGAAGCTGGCCTTAGACTATTTTGAGTGCCCATAGTTTTTGCTAATACTGATCAGAGATGCCTTCCCTTTTTGGGATTTTGCTCTATCATGTAGTAGCTTCCTCCTTCTGTTGTATAGTTTGCTTATGGCTGGGGTCCACCAGACAGGACGCCTGCCTTTGGAGGATTGGGTCTTGGTTTTGTTTGGGATTGCATGATCCATGCATTCCTGAAGGTGTTCATAGAATGCGTTTATAAAGGATTGTGCAGTCTGGGCCGTATTTTCACAGGCCCGGGGGCTTTGAGGAATTCCACCTCGGTTTTGAGGAGTGTGAAATTTGCTTTAGAGAAGTTTTTCACTGTGGTTTTCTGGGCAGGGGCTGGGGTCGGGATGTGAATATCTAGTGAGATTAGTTTATGGTCTGATCTTACCAGTGAGGGATACACTTCTGGTCTGGAGCATAGAGTCCCCATGTTGGTGATGATCGGGTCCAGTATGTTTTCCCCTCTTGTGGGAGTGGTAACAAGTTGTTCCATAGCATTTGAGTTTATAAATTCTAGGAACCTTTGGGCTAGGGTGTTGGAGCTAGAGTAATGCTCCCAGTCTATGTTTGGGTAGTTGAAGTCGCCCACTATAATGGTGTTTGGAGAGACCTTCATATTTTCCAGTGTTCTCAGGAAGGCCGAGTGGGGCTCCTGGGTTTGGGACGGTGGTCTGTAGCAGGCTATAAACTGGAAGGCAGTTTTACCCACTGTTGCACATGGATAGTCTCTGATGCTTCATGCTGTGCCACCTACCTGGAGGTGTGGGTATCTTTGACGAATATTGATACTCCCCCTCCTTTTGTGGTTCGGTCCAAGTTTTGGGGCCGAAAAACATGGTATGAGGTATAACCTGGTAGTGCTGGGGTGCTCTCGGGAGCCTTGAACCTGGTTTCTGTTACTGCACAGATATCGATGCTCTCCATGCTAAGGAGAGTTTGAGTGCGTGTATCTTGAGGTTTAGACTTCTGGCATGAGTAGCATTACTCTTAGTTTCTTATCCCTTGTGATACCTATGGAGGTGGGTTTGTCTTTTGAGCCTTGCCTAAAAAAGGCACTATGGGGGTGGCAAGAGCCTTTGCCAATATCCAAAAGCCCAGGGGTGACAGGTGCAAGCCATCCTTAGCGAAGCATCGTGGCTTGTCAAGCATGTCATCCCAGGCTGACAGGCATTGGATCCCTTTTGAATGACACCAATACTTAAGCCAGTTGTTGAAATTGACCATCTTGTCTCCATATTGTGGCATCATTCTTGGTGAGGGTAAGATGCTACTCAAGGTCAGGGTCATACCGGCCTGGGCTACATGCTCAGAGAGCTCCTCTAGGTCTCTTTTCATGTAGTCCAGGGAGGTACGTCTCAGGTCATTCACACCAGCATGGACAATGACCGAGTCATTTGTACTTGCTTTGGAGTGACCCGAGTGCTTGTGTTATGTGGC